>NW_028258296.1:2105000-2180000 GCF_053883595.1 Heterocephalus glaber | reverse complement strand
GGAGGCCTGGCCTGTTCCAGAGGAACAAGTACACTGGAGGCTGGTGGAGATGGATAGGGTGTGCTGCAGACAGAGCTGAGTGGGAGTGCACCTTTCCTGTCTCCCTGACATAGAGGTCAGTGGAGCCTGCAGCACTGAGCCACGCCGAGCAGTGCCCAGCACCAGGCCTGCTGCAGTGGGGCCTGGGAGGCTGCCAAGGTCAAAGGACGCGGGTGGGAAGGATGCAGAGGCCACCTGGTCTCCGTGGGGCTGGGCTTGAGTTCACACCGGGGAGCTGGGCGGGAAGCGGCTGCTGTGTATCTTAGCGACGTGGGGATGCGCGTGGTGAGCACCCCAGCCCCACGCTTTGTGTAGACTGTCCAGCAACTCCAGGTGCCCGAGAGCAGGTGACAGGCAGTGAACAGAACCAGAGGAGAGGCTTTGTTTGGGGGAAGCCGCGACAGGGAGAGAAGGGTCCTCAGCACGAGGCTCTCCGTCCTGAGGGCACGGGCCACGCCCACCACTGCTCAGCGCTCTGCTAGTTCCTAGCGTGGTGCCAGTCCAGAGACGTGTGTCTGATGCCCGAAGAGAGGCGCCCATCGCTTCCCTGTGCTTGCTCACCACGTGTCGGCAGCTATTCTGAGAGCGTGGCCGTGTTATTTAAATCACAGCACTCGGGAGTGGAGCGGGTGCTGGTATGGCCTGCGTGTTCCAGAGAAGGAACAGGAGCCCAGGGAGGGCGAGCTGCTGGAGGAAGAGCGGAGGCAGACCGGGCAGTGTGGCCGCCAAGCTGTGCTGCAGGCATCACCCCTAGAGGATGGAGACCGGGGTGCTCACCCCAGCCACTCCTCATGCCTCTCGCTTCCCAGGGCTCCCTGGGCGCGAGTCAGTGCCAGCCCGGATGCAGACAGACCCTGGGTGCCCACAGCCTCGCCCGCAGACACCTGGCTCGGCTTCCGGCTGCGCTCCTGGCAGCTCTTCCTCCCTCCTTCCCGGATGTGGCGGCCCGCTTGAGCCTCCCCTCGTCCCATCTGCCGTCCTCGCCCAGTCTTAGGCTTCTCCGTCCCCAAGGCCGGGCGATGCCAGGGTGTCCTCCGGTGGCTTCCCGACTGCTCACTGAGGGCCCGGCCCGGGGCAGCGCTGGCTCCCCTCCTCCCTGCGGCAGGACCAGCCCGTGTTGGGCATGCGCGAGGAGGTGGCTGCCTGCCGGGGTCAGCATGCACGTGATGGGGCCAGACCCCACTTGAGGGCCCAGGCTCTCCCTCAACTCACACGTGGCCCCACTTCATGCTCGCCTGCAGCAGGGAGCCCCCAAATCTTGGGAGGTGGGTGGCTCATCTAGGGCACACGGGGAGCCAGCTGTCTCCTGGGTCCAGAGCCCGCCCAAGGGCCACGCTCAGGACCCGCAAGAGATGAAGCCAAGTGCTGATACTAAGGAGGAGGCGGTGACAACACAGTGGTCACTCTGTGCCTGTATATTCAATGTATTTTCTCTGTAAAAAAAAAAAAAAAAAAACCTGCAAAAGTTATGTTTCAACATAAAGGCAGCCTGTGTTTCATAGCTATTCTAATTTATGGGCCGTACATTCCTGTGATTGTCTTGAACTGAATAGCCAAGTAAATAATCATCCGCGCCACAGGTAAATCACTCGGAGGTGAACCAAGCCTGTCCAGGGCCTCTGGAAATGGCACAAACATTATTTGCTAATTTTGCAGATTTCTCCATCTGAGCTCGGAAAACACCTCCTCCCGTCGCCTTTGAGGTTGGACACTTCCCGCAGCGCCACGCCAAGGAGCAACGTGAGGAGCGTGTGGAGCGCTCCGCAGACTCCCCGCCTCACTGCCTTCTTCATCCAAAGGGAGTCACCCCGGTCACCCCAGGGACCCGGTGGGAGGAGCCAGCCCCGTGCTGAGCCTGGGGAAACAGACAACAGAAAGTCACCACTGTGACCACTGCAGGCCCTCAGGTCAGTGGCTAGGAAATATGTTCACATTGTCGCACACCCGTCACCACCAGGAGCTTGGAACCCCACACACCTCCCACAGTTCCACTGTCTTTCAGTGTGACAATGGTGCAAAGCACACCATTCGACTGTGGTCACTACAGCAGCCAGGAAGGAGCACGGGACGTTCCACACCGACTGCATCAGGAAGTCGGCGTTGTGCTGGAGGGCTTTGCCCCACTCCCGGCGGACCCTCGCCCCCACGCCTGGGTAGGAAGTTAGGTGTGTGGAACACATGCTTGACTTAGGCCATCTTCAACATACGACAGTCGCGTTGGGAACAGCCCCATTGTAGGTGGACGGTCATCGTCAGCTCCCATTCTACCCATTGCCCAAGCCCAGGGCCGCCACTGGCCACCAGCTACGTTCTGCCTCTCTGAACTTGGCTGCTGTGGGTCCTTGCCATAAACGGAGCCACAAGTGCTTTATCCTTCAGGGACTGGTGTATTTCACACACCATAATGTTGTCAAGGGTCCCTTGTTGCAACACGGGTGAGCTGCTTGATTTCAAGCACAAGAACTTGACCCAGTGGAAAGGATCGCTCTCATCTCGCCAGCCTCGGGGAAGCACATCCCCACACACTCGAGTGGCCTAAGGAGATTCCTGTCCAAGCTGCAGGTGCAAAGCCGAGGTGTTCACCGGGCTGCCGCCGTGCACAAAGCCCCGGGCAGAGGACGAGCACACCAAGGCTCCTCGGTGACACCCTCCTCACACAGATGCAGGTCCAGATGTTAGGCAGGGAGTCACTGCCGGCTGCAAGTGAAGAAGCAAACAAGCTTCAGGCAGAGGTCATCTGGGAAGAGTGAGGCTTTGTGGGGATGGAAGGGGCAGAGCTTAGTGTGGTGAGGGAGATCTGGAGGACGGTGTGGAGTGACCCCAGGTCAGCGAAGACCGTCCTGCTCTCTGCTGTGACCCTGGGCTGAGCACAAGGACAAACACGTGCTGCGGCAGGCGGTAATGAGCGCCCATCCCTGCGGCAGGAAGCCCAAGAGGAGCTGGAAACAGTGCAAGAGAAATGGGCCATCAGCCAACGTGGTGGACAGAGGGGTCCCCAATGCTGAGCCGCTGTCTCCCATCATGCCACAGAGCAGACGCCCCAAGGACCTGAGCTGGCGAGGGTGGCCGGCCGAGGTGACGAGGCGCAGGAGCAGCCACAGCCCTCGCCATGCAAGGCATCATCTGTTTGCAAGTCTCAGTTTTGGAAACATCTCAAAGGGACAGGGGACAGGAAGCTGGCTGCCCAGACACTATGAAGGCCAATTCAGCAACTGAATGAAGAGCAACGCCTCAAGTGTGGGACGTGAAGCGCAAAGGCAGAGGCTGAGAGCATGGTAAGAAAAAGGATTACAAAAAGTAGGGACCTTGGTAATTCCTGGAGAGGAATCAGAAGCCAAGAAAAGACAAATGTCAGACCTGAGTGACTGCCTGGGAGGGAGGTTTCAGGACAAGAGGTTAGAGTACCATGCTTGGGGAGGCGAAGCGGGCCACTATTTTTATGGAGGGAGGCTGGGCGCTGTCCCCCAGCCATGGTCTTGCAGAGGAGCGAAAGCCACAGCTGGGAGAAGGCTCTAGAGACGCATGCACAGAGCTGCGGGTGACAAGGTGGCTGCAGGAGCAGCTTTCTGCTGGGGACAGCTCTGAGCCTGGGCTTGCTTTAGGGAGGAGGTCTCCTGGGCAGGAGCACAGCCATTGTCCACCCGCAGGAGGCAGGGACTCCAGCTCCGGAGGGAGCCATGCAAGTGACCTCACAGCTGTTTCCTCTGATCACCCCAAGCCCAGCCTTACCCCTCTCTCTTCTGCTACTTTCTCTGGCCAGACCTGGGTCAGGGACTCCCACAGACTCTTAAAATTAGACACAAATGTGGGGGAGGGGTATGTATGCAGATTTCTGGAGGGAAGACTCCATCCAGGGCACCATGACGCAGAAGAGGGTAAGAGGCAGTGATTTAAAGAGAATAGATTGGAGACCACTCACAGAAGTCACCAAATAGAGGAATACACAGGAAGTAGGAGATAGAACCACATAAGGAGAAATCAAGTGTATTTTAAAATGGGTCTACACAGCTGCTCTGATTACACTTAAATGTGGATCTGAGCTTCCTACAAGCTGGAGAAAGCCGACAGATGCATACAGCTCTGAGAGGTAGGAAGAGATTTCTGACACTTGTAGCCACAAGAAACTTCTCATCAAACAGAAATATGGTGATCAAGGCAGTGCTTATAATTATCTACTCGAATTACCTTGAGCAGGCACCAAGCTGGGTTACATATATTGTTTCATTCAGTCTGGAAGCCATCCACTGGGTAGCGACAATTCGTAAAGCACCATCTCAGTGAGGGAGACTGGGGCCTGGACGGGCAGGAGACAATCCTCCATCCAGTCCTCTATCAGGTCCTCCACCCAGTCCTCCATCCAGTATTCCAGCTGGTTCTCCAGCCAGCATCTAGCCCTCCATCCAGGCCTCCATCCAGTCCTCTACTCAGTCTTCTACCTAGTCCTCCACCTAGTCCTCCATCTGCTCCATCCAGTCCTCCATTCACTCCTCCATCTAGTGCTCCACCAAGTCCTCCATCTGATCTTCCATCCAGTCTCTACCCTGTCCTCCATCTGAGCCTCCATTCAATCCTCTATGCAGTCCTCCATGTGGTCCTCCATCCTCATGGCTGACAGGGCCCAGGCCATACTCCTAGCCACCACATATAACACAGATCTTTTCAAAGGAGGAAAAGATGAGGAATTGGAAAAAAATCAGCCATGGCTCATTCCCTCAAGCAGCTTTGAATTATGCTGGTATAAAAATACATGCAAAGTTAAAAATAATAACAATCATTACCATTTGAGCACCGCCAGTGGGCTTCCTTCTGTGTCTTCTCTTTTGATTTCCACATAACCGCCTGTTTGAAAACTAGTTCTACCTGGGCCTTCACCTGGCTTTCAACATCCTGCATAATTTGACCTTTTCCGATCCAACATAACTTCCACCACTGCCTCAAAGGAGGGTTGAGGTGCAAATCAGATAAGGACAGCACCTTGCATCATGAGGAGGGGCAGGGATGGAGGTGTGGGCTGTGCAGAAGTGTGGGGAAGAGAGAGGAGGAAGGACAGAGAGGGAGGGAGACAGGTTCTATGAGCAAGACTGGGTTGGAAAAGCAGACAGGGCTCGGTGTCTGAGTAAGCACAGGGTCAGGGAGAAAACAACTGTGAGTGGTGGAAACAGAGATGGGTTGGTTTGGTCAGGGACATCTGGAGTGTGAGGCGGTAGAGGATGTCTGCATAAGAACCACCCAGCTGGCAGTAACACGGACCGGCCCTGAGGTGAGAGGAAAGCAGGGGAAGGAAAGAAGCCCTGACGTGGCCACTGGAGCAGTAAAAACGCTGAGCTTTCTGAGGAGAAAAGCAGCACAGCCTCGGAGATGCAAGGAGAAGGAGGAGACAGGGCCAGGGACAGGCAGAGGCAGGGAAGAAGGCACTCAGGGTAGCAGGGGTCCCGAAGTCATCTCGGAGCGGCAGGAGCAGTGTGTTACCTGGAAGATAAGGCTGGGATAAGAAAAGGTACATTCTCTTCAGCAGTAAATCCAAGAGAGGAGAGAGAGAGCTCAGTAAAGAGAAACGCCGACTACAAGGGCTGTGGAAGCCATGGTAGGATAAAAACGCAGGTGGTTGGCAAAAATTGCTCACCTGAGGAATCCTGCAATGAAAGGAAGGAGAAACACAAAACCCTGGGTAAATGGCCATGGGGGCCGAGTGAACGGCCGTTCTCAGCTGAGAGAAAACTCCTCCGGGAATGGAGGAAGGCAGGAGAGAAGGCTTGGTGTGGGGCGCCAGGACTGTTCTAGAACCAAACAGCCAGGCTCCTTCTTTTTAAAACCAGTTTTGTTCTCTCGTGTTTGTGGGATTTTTTCTTTCAGGATAGCCACATGCCTCCTATTTGTACCAACAGTGTGCAGGAGCCAGGGGCTGTGTCAGTGTTTGTCCCGAGTGGAGGAGGGGATGCTGACGTGGAAATAAGGCCTGGACTTCCCGTGCCTCAGAGCCCCCCACGGGCCTTTCTCCAAGCGACTGGAAACGAGGCGCAGCCCTGCGCGTCCTGGCCTTGAATCTCTGCACCCATCTGGGCCATCACTCAGTGCGTCGCTGGTGTACACGGCCACCTGAGCGGAGGTGACGCGGGCCGCCAGTGTCCTCTAAGGAATGGCCCCCTTGAGCGCCCTCCTCCGCCCCTCAGTTAGGAACCGGGGTTTGCGCTGCGGCAACATGACGCAGCCAGCAGCCGGCTCCCATGGACGGATGGGGACCGGGCCACCTCCCGGACACCCTAGTGGGTCCTGTGTCACCCTGTGTGGCAGTTTCTGCTTCCTCCTTGGGCCTGCATGGCCAGGTGGATTGGGTTATATGAAAACAGTCGGAAATGCAACGTGGAATTCATTTTCCTCTGGATTCTGTGATTTATACCTCACCTTGCTTTGAAAACAATTGAAAGACCCTTGAAAGATGGTCTAAATTAGGTCAGGGGAAAAGACGGAGGACTGGAACCTGAGGCGAGCCAGGGTGGAGGCCCCGAGCCAGCCATGCCGCTGAGCCCTGGCCCTGCTGTGCTCTGAGAGCTCCTCGGGCAGCACCAAGGGGAACCTGCCCACTGGGATGCTCTCCACAGTCTGTCCGGAGCCAGGACCAGACCAGAAGTTCCCCTCAGTCCCTGGCATGAGGGACGGAGCGGAGGACACCTGGCGCCCCCCCATGGGGGGGGATGCGCCATCACAGACACCAGCCACAGCACCTGCCCGGGGGAAGGCCAGACCACAGTGCTGACCAGAGCTGGCCTGGCTGACACTGAGGACCGGCCCCAGGCAGTGTGACCGGTGGGCGATGGGGCCAGGAGGAGCGCTGCTTTGAAGGCTGGGCATGGTGGCACACCCCTGTAATCCCAGCACTCAGGAGGCTGAGGCAGCGGGATCACTGTGGATTACATAGTGAGATCCTGCCTCAAAAAAACCAAAAATGGGTTCAGGCTTTCGATCCAGATGAAAGTGAGCTTAATCATCACCCCATGATAGCTGTGTGCTCTGGATGCAGCTATACCTCAGTTTACCCATCTGTACAGTGGGTACAAGAGCCCTTTCAGGCAGATGGTGCAGTTCCCCAATAGAAGGAGTGCACAGTGCTGTGACAAACACAGCACCACCTGTGTGTCCTCCCGCCTGGCTTCACCTGAGCCTTGGTTCCTCACGAGGCCGGCACAGTGCCGGACAACATGCCAGCTAAGTCCTGCCCAACACCTCGGTTCCATGAAAATGAACACAGAACTAGTTAAGGCAAAGAGTACAAGTGCCAGCGTCCTGTTGTGGCTCTTGTGGAATCCTCCCCGCCTGCTGTACAAGCCAGTACCTCTGCTCCCAGGCCTGTCCTCAGCGTGTGGAGGCCTTGGATGTTTCATCGCTGCACACTGAAGAGGGAGATCCCCCGCCCTGGAAGGTCCCACCTTTGGGTGGAGGTCCCGGGCTGCTCCGCGGCCGCTGCCCCCTGCCCCCCCCAGGGGGACCCTGTGGCCAGCCATGGCCCAGACTCACCCCCTCCTCTGACACCTGCATCACCCAAGCCGCTCCTGAGGCCTCAGACACAGCGCCCGGCCTCTGTCCTGCTTCTGGACACCACTTGGAGACACTTCGAGATGTTCCTGTGGCTCCTAAGTGACCTTTTCCAGAAGACAGAACATCAGGAAGCAAAATACTGCTGGTGCTTTTCCTGTTTCCCTCGTCCCTACAGTGATACCCGGTGACACGTGGGCGTGCTGTGTACACACGATCAGACGCTGCCTTCTACACACTGTCTCAATTTTCTCAACACCCACCAGAGGTCCCCCGTTGTCATTTTACAGTGACCGGGCCCAGGGATTGTCAGGGTCATGCAGTTGGGTGACTGCTTGGGATCGAGCAGGACTCAGCCCCATGTTTACATGGAAAGCCACTGCTGCCCCACACGGAACCGGGATGCTGGGGGACGTCCAGCCCTGCGGGCAGTGCCTCCAGGGAAGTGGGAGTTACAGCAGGTGGTCGCGCTCTCATCTAGGTCCCAGGAAGGGCTTTGTCTGCTGTCTGTCTGCTCTGCATGGGGTGACTGGGCCCCAAGGCCCGCGTGTTGACGGCGCAGTTTCCACTTCGGTGACACTAGGAGGTGGCTGTCATGGAGGGGGCGGACCCAGCAGGAGGCCTCCAGATCACCGGCGTATGGGACCTGCTGCACCTCTTCCTGCTCTGTCGCAGGCCACATCGGATCCGCGTGAGCTGCCATCTCAGAGGCTGTGGAGTGGCCACGTGACCAGAGGCTGGCCCCCAGAGACATGGGCCGGAGGAAACCTACTCCTACAAGTTAGTACCTCCTTATTTGTTTCACTGAGGGACAGGAAGCTGACTGATCCACTCCCTCACACACACGCACGCACGCACGCACACACGCTGCTCCTAAGACACCTCCCTGGCCCTCAGGGAGCTTTCGCCTCCCGAGCAGCGGGGACACTGAGGCAGCCTGCCCCTCCCTGAATTGGGGGATTTGGTCTGTGCACTGACATGGGCCACGTGAGGTCTGTGGGATGATCTGACTCAGGCAGGAGGACAGGCTCCGGCCAGCTGGGCCTCCTCCAGATTCTGATTCTGCTACAGAGCAGCTGTGTGCAAAGGGCTGGGTCCAGATCCTCCCTGACACCTCACGTGTCACCCGTGCACACCCCATACCCCTCTGTGCCCAGCACCCAGCTCCCTGCCAGCAGCTGGACATCACACTGGAGCTGGGCAGTCAGCACAGAGGGGCCCAGGCGGCTCGAAAGCTGGTCTGCGGTGTAGATGGAGCCAGCGACAAGTCCCTGGGTCCTCCTCTGGCTGACCCGTCCCCGGGCAGATGCACTCCGCTTCCTCGTGCCACCTCTGGGGAGGAGAGGATCAGCTGCCACCCCGACCCCCAGCAGTGGTTCTTCACCTGGGCCTCATACGGAACCTGCTTGGCTGGTGTGAGAAGACCATGGTACTTGGGATGAGCCACAGCATTTGCTGTTCATCACATCTCAGAAGTCTCAAGCAGCCATTTCATGTGGTGCCTGACAGACATGCAAATGGCGGCCTGGGTGACACTGGTGCTTTTCGGACATGGGGCCAGTGGCCCACTGTACCACTGGGCAGAGCTCCAGGGAGGCAGTGATTAAGCTGCAGTGTGGGTAGGTCTCCCAAGAGGCCCTCGGGTGATGGGAGGCGATGAAACCTTTGAGAGGTAGAGGCCGGGAGGGAGCCCTCAACACCAGGGTGTGACTGAAAGGGGACAGGGGACCTGACCTCCTCTCCTTCTCATCGGCTTCCAGGCCACCCTAAGGTGAGAAGCTTTATTCTGCCACAGTGCTACCTTGCCACAACAGGGCCAGCCAACCAGGGACTGAAGCCTCTGACCCTGTGAGCCAAGGTAACCCTTAACTGAAGGCTGACTAATGCAATTAGTAGCATTTACTGAGTGCTAATGGCATAGGAGACACTTTCACTAACACCATGTTACATGATCCTAAGGTGAGCAGTTACTTCCTGCCTTCATTTCACAATCGACTAACACACATTAGGTTCCTCTAGCTCATGGATCCACCCAAAACCTGCAGCCCGTAGGCTAAATCCACCTGCAGACTGTCCACACCCCTGGACACACACACGCACTGACACCTGGCCTCCAAGGTCTGGAACGTTACTCCCGGCCTCTGGAAGACAAAGTGTGCCCACCCCTGTCCTAGACCCAGGCGCTCCTCGCTGACGTTGATGCTGGCTGTCACCGCTGACCAGGGGGAAGGACTTGGGAAGGCAGCCAAGGTCACGTCCATCTCTGTCTCACCGCTGGTCGACCGGGAGCTGCCTGCGCCCAGCAGTGTGACAGCTTCTTTTCTGAGAGGCGGCGTTGAGCGGAACAATTCTGTGGCCTCCTTCGTTCAGACTCACCCAGGGGCCCAGAAATGAGGGCATGGATTTGAGAGCTTTTAAAGATGCAGATGCCCCAATTTTTGCCTTCGTGGAAATTGAAAGATAACTTTAAAATGCCCAAACGACAAAGAACAAGGACAGGGAGGCCACAAACTGTGTGGGAATACAGAACACATGTCTCAGACAAGAAATCAAGGTGTCATCTCTGTTTTTGGTGGTGAACACAGAATTGTCACTCTAGGGGTCAGAATATTGTTTTTTAAGCAGAAAGTAGTTTTCAAGGTTTGCGCATCCCAATGCAAAAAGAGAAATACCGGTATGACAGACCAAATAGGAGGGGAGGGGGATTCGATTTTAAAAATGCTCGTGGCGATGGGAAACTATAACTTCCAGTGTGAACCAATTCTTCGAGGCCTTAACATTCATTTGCTGGGGACGGAGGAGCAGTAAAATCTGCGTCGAAGCCAATCGTGGAGCAGCAGCCTGGAAAGGTCTGCCCGGCTCGGGCTTTGCCACTTCGACTTTGTTAAAATGATGGTATTCGACAGAAGTTACGTCTGGGGTCAAGTGACCGCAATAACAAGGGACAGGGAGCGCTCTCAAATCATTCTCCGGGATGAAAATGACACGGAGCTGACACAATATCTGGGGTGAGATGAAACTCACATCCTCCACAGCTGCACACTTCACCTGCTGATGGGCAGCCTGACCCTTGCCAATCTCATCATGGCCAAGCGGGAGGGGACCTGGACCTCAGCCACACCCAGCTCAGCCCTGGGCTGGGGACAGGCACCTTTGTCTCTGCCTCAGAAAGGGTGCTGTTAAAAGTTTCAGTACTCAGCTTTAAACCTTTCAAATCAGTGTCTGATTAGAAAAATCAGATTCCACCCCCCTGCACGGATTCTCTTCCCCTATGTAATTTTTCTGCACTCTGGCGATTTCCAGGCTGGCATCTTCAGCAAGAAAATGTGCTCTGTAGTTCAGTGACTGGCTCCGTGTTGTTTAAAGATTCCACCCAATTTCATCCAAAATGTAAGGATGGTCTCTAATCTGGGTTAATCTCCCAGTCGCAAAACTCCGCCAGGTGGTGGAGCCGGTCGGTCGGTCAGAAGGTGATGATGATGGGTAGAATCTCTCCCCAGCACCGTGCAGCAAAGGGAGGTGGTGCAGAGACCGCGGAATACATTCATTCGTGATAAGAGACTGAGAAAAGGAAGCCAAAACCACATTTGAATTTAAAGCAAGTGTTAAAATTAAAAACCCAAAAGAAGAAATATTACATTTAGTCAGCTGTTACAAAAAACCTTCACGGCCCATGGCACCCCCATAATTGCTCTAATAGCGGCCAATGCCCCTCTCCCCATGTTTAAAGGAAGTTCGGGTGTGTTGATTGCTCTCGGGAAAAGAGAGAGAGAGGGCAGCAAGGTGTGGCCCATCCGCATAACCACGCTGCTCTGCCTGCCCAAACAGACCAGATTCAGTTCCTGCCAATAGATCTGGCTGAAGCCAATAAATACAGATGTCAGCAGGAAGGTGAATCAGCATGTATTTAAATCAAAGGCAGCCGGGGAGACTGCATCAGTCCAGGGCCCGGGACCTGTCAGACCGCAGAAGAGATTAAGCATCTGACCCTCTTCATCCCCAACATTGTTCCACAAGAGACATTTCTGTCACTGTTCCTGCCACTCGGCTTTCAAAGACGCCACAAAGCCCAGGGCGACCTCTGCTACATTTCAGTGTTGTTTATTGATTTCTGACCCAGTGCTTAATAGTTTTCCCAGTCCCCCTGAATGGCTTTTGTAAGCAATGGGGTTTGTACATCTCACCGATCAATACCTTTTATATTTACAATAAAATTGAAACTGCTTCTACTGGGGGTGCAGCCCAGCATTTGTCACCCTTCAGCGAGGGAAAACTATGTCATTATCTGAATTAAAACATTTATTTCTGATTAAGAGAGTGTCCTATCTCATTAATTTTTCCCTTTCCAATAGAATGGGAATAGAACCCTATTGATTTTTGCAGTTTTACACATCTCCACTGCTGGGAAGATAATTGAGAAGTTAGCCAGAATAAATGAAGTTTCAAGTCTAGTGGGCCAGCCAATACCTTCCAAATTCAAGGTGTTTTTATGAAGCTGGATTTTAATTTGTTGGCAAGCTGAAGCAGTGGGACTTATTCGGCTGAGTAAATTGGATTAACAGTAGGATGGGCTGGATGCGGGTCCAGGGGAATGCCAACCACCGGCTCCCCTGGGCAGTAGGGCCACACTTTGGATTTATGCTAAGACAGCTTCCAAATTGCCCTCTTCAAACTCCAGCTCACTTCAGGAAGTGTGGATCATGGGGCCGAGAGCCTGTAAACCAGTCCTTCCCTTCCTTGTACCCACTGCCTTCAAAACAACCCAGTCTAATCAGAGTTCAACCTAGACCTTCAGATTGCCGGCACCAATTGATTACACTTTATTAGAATAATGGGACTAAATCCAAGCTTCATTAAAGGGAATTCCCTCTGCTTGGAACCCTTTATCCTGAAAACCTTTCAATTACAAGCCCTTATGGCACACACAGGGAATACTGCTCACTTGGATATTTTCCTCATTAGGAATTAACAGTAGTTTGTTCTTATTTCCAGGGGCAAAACCCAACCCTCTTCAGCTCCCAGAGGGGAAGGAAGAAGGCGGGGCCTCCAGGGTCAGGAGGATGCAAAGTGCAGATGAATTAAAGCAGAGCCACCGTTGTTAATGTTTCCGTTCGTTACCTTCTCTGTAATTTACTGTCGCTGGCCCATTACTTGTAGCATTCACGTTCACGTCGGTGTATCTTTGGCCTCTCCAGGAAAAGTGGGTTCCGTGTTAGCATTAAGGAGGCAGCGTGGCATAAGGATCTTCCAGGTGACAGCCCGAGAGCCTTCCAGGGGAGAAATACACCAAGGGCCTCCCCGGTGACCTGAAATCGAGGTCTCTCTGGGGAAGAGCTCATCCATGGTTACAGTGCCTCAGTTTTGGGAAAAATTGTAAAGATCTTGTTTCCCCTAGGAGTAAAATGAAATACTGAAAATTAAGAGAATGATTTATTACAAGGAACCTTCCAAGTTGGATTTATGTGACATAGAGCAGGCTAAATTGGGCCACCATCCTGTGTGTGTGTGCGTGTGTGTGTGTGCACGCGCGCGTATCTGCAAACAAAAAGAAAAAGAAATAGTCAAGGATGCGCTTCAAGAAGGCCTACTTAGAAAAAAAAAATCAACACAGTAGATTAAAAATGCCGTGGAAGTGAAGAACTTAATTTCCAGCTGCATTTTAATGCATGGTCCAAAGTACCAAAGTATGCAAAGGTTGAATACATTCATCACAAACGGTTCTGTTTTCTCTCTTTACACCAATGAGGAATTACAGGATTACCAATGACCTTCCTCCCAATGAAGCCCCGTAATTATGGTCATTTATTACACAACCGAGATGAATGGATGGGATTTACATAGAATAAAAATATTATTTAACAGCTGCGTTATTGATGTATGAAGCATAATTTTAATTTATTTAAATCCTATAAATATATTGGTAATGTATTCTTTTCAAATTAACCTCCTGAACCACAACTGGGAAAACTTCAATTAATATCACACTAAAATCTATTTTCTCCTGTTATGCATGTGGCTCTGTGTATGGCTAAAAATATACATTGTTATGATGCCTCTGCACTCTCTTCAGTGTGTTTTACTTTTCTCCTTGATTCATGATTTCAATTTGAAATTGAATTTCAATTGGAATCATTTAGAAAAATATATCTTCCCTTAAATAAAGGGTCACTATTAGACCCTTTATTTAAAATCATTTTCACTACAAATTGCATATGCAGTGATTTGAGGAAAAAGTCTATCTATTTACGTTCATTGGACATATCACAATATTTTTAATCTTTGGTGGACTTCCGTTGGAATGATTAACTGGGGACAAACATTTGTGCCGACGGCTCTATCTCAGCAGCTTAGCCCTGAGCACGGCCTCAGCGAGCCTTCCAGGGCACCGTAGGCTCTGTCGTATTAAAGCATGCGGTACAGAGAGCGTCTCGCAGGTCTACACTCAGACCTGGACTACGTGTTTTACTTCTGGGCTTATCTCTTTTGTATTCCATCCATTTGCCCCTGGCTGTCATTATTCCATGCTCATCGACAGAAGAGTTATAGTTTGCAAAAACCTATCAGGTAGGCTGGACACCAGATAATTGAGGTGGTGATCAGCCCCAGCAAAAGACAATTGATAGTGAAGGTGTCAGAGCGCACCTGACGAGGTCTGTCCCCTCTGTCCCCCACAGCCTTGCTCTGGAAGGGCCCCAGATGGAATAACACGGGCTGTCTGATGTGGTCGGGGGGTGGCGGCTGAGCACAATGCTCCCCGCGACTGCAACAGGACGGCATCTTCTGACCTGCAGGCAGGTTATTAAATGGCAGTGTGAACTATTAAGAGATGATCTTGACCCTCAATACATTTTTATCAAAGTCAAAAAATACTTGACACTGTTCGACATGCTACCGCAGGCACCAGAAGGGAAATGCTTTACTGAGGGAATCAACTCCTCAAAACAGAGCAATCCACAATATATGCATTTTAAAATTTGTAACAGTGTACAGGGCTCTGAATGATTAGCCCCATTGGATGTTAAGTATGCTCTGAAAAGACGCTGCAGAAAGGGTGGTTGAGCAATCTCGATAAGAACTTCGTAAATTAAAAAAACAAAATTCTAAATTACATTTTAAAATGGTGATTGTAGGTCGCTTCTATGCTAACATGATTGAGCACAGATTTTTCATAAGAGGCTTTTGAAATGCGCTTTCATTTCTGTCAAATGCTAGACTCCATGAAGGTGAGGGAGATTTTAGGGTTTATATGGAAGTCTAAAAATGCAGATTATTTTTCCAAAATGCCCTCTAGATTTTTAGACGATAGCTACCCTAGCCTCTCAGGGTGTTTCCCTCACACTCTGCCTGCTTATTCCTGCCTTTTATTTTTTTAATTTAAGGGCCATCATAACTTTTAAACCTTCATCTTCATATGAAATTTTAAGTCTAAATACTACATATTGTAACAACCTAATTGCAGTGGCAAAAACTAATGTAGCCCACCGACAACAGGCTTGCTTGCACCAGGAAGGATGGAGAAAGCCCCAGTTCTGCCTGGCTACTGAACACCCCATGGTCTCTATAACAATATGCCAAGTCGAGGCTGCATAGTGATAACACGGGATGGGCCTTGCCCTGTGCGTGGCTGAGTGAGCCGTGCCCCAACTGGGTAGTCGGCAAGCTGCACACTGACAACTCCGGCCGCTCTGCTTTCTCCTTGTGTTGGAGAACAGGTTGACCAGAGCTGTGCACTTGGTGAGATTCCTCTCTACTGGCTTCGGCCACACTCTTGTCTCGGGAAGGGATCGCTCTCCACAAGGGCTCTGGATTCTTCTCCCCAGTAGTGCACTTTGAAAGCCAGTTAGGGGCGCTCGGTGGCACTCAGATCTGGCTGTTTTACCTCTCCCTGGGGTCGGCTGCCTTTGGGAGGGAATTGCTGGAGATTAACAGGAAGATATACTGCCTGGTGCGAGGCCTGCGAGAGCCTCTCAGATGCTTGCTGGCTGTCTGGGGACTGGTGCTGCTTCACCCTGAATCCCGTCAGCAATTAGTAAATAATTCCCTCTTCTGAAAACCTGGCTTTTGTAGACAAAATGGAAGCACAAGACAGATCTTTGAAGACTTGGGCATGCCACTTACTTTTCTACAAGCTTGTGGATCAGAACTCATTTTCCAGGAGACCAGGGCAGTGGGGTCCAGGCAGGAACCCTGCAGCCCGTCCCTGTGCCCTGTCAGCACCAGCCGCCCAGCTCCAGGCCTTCATCCGGCCTCTGATTGATTTACTACAAAGCAATAGATATAACTATTGTCATTGGAATTACACTGAGTTATGGCGACATGGTTTTCTGTCCCATAAGCCACTCCCCATACGCACCATAACTCAGCCCCTCAATGACAATAATACTATCTGCGAAATTTATATTCATGATTATAAATTAATTCTTTTTTTGGTCAGACCACCAGCAGCATGGACTTGTAATTTCCAAACAGCATTTATGGCATTAACTTGGGAATCCTATCCATCAAGTCGGACGACAGAAGAGGGAGATGGCGATCGTGTCCGCCACTGGCTCCAGCAGCGGTTGTGCAGGGAGGAGAAGCCAGGGTAGGGGGGGTGACCCATGTCCGAGGCCTCCTAGATGGCGACCACAAGCAGGAGATGAAGTTTCAGTGCACACAACCACTTCTGGAAGGCTTTCTGCTGAGCAGTCTCAGCCTGCCGATGACAAGGACAGCTGTCGATTATGGGGAACCTACTGCATGTGGAGCCCTTGTTCTTCGTTACCCCGAGTCCCGCCTGTGCTCTGAGGGCTGGCACGGGAGCTGAGGGCCTGGGTCTGGGGGCACTGGGTGCCAGCGCATCCCCCAACCTGGCCAGGGTGACAACAGCCTGTGGACTTGGGAGGAGGTGAACGTGCAAACATCTGGCTTCAACGCTGGTGCAGTGACTCGGGAGTTCAGTGACACAGAGGTACATGACAGAAATAAATGCCCCTCCTCTTTAGGTCGACCCCCCCACCACCCCTGGGCTGTGGCGTGCCTGAGCACCCACATATTCCTCACGGCCTCTTGTGCACCAGATGGCAGGAGGGGCAGGGAAAGGGTCTGCACAGTGGCCCCAGGCTCCTTTCCCACTTGGGGCTGAGCTTCCTGGAGAGCATCACCCTCTCCCATCCCAGCCACATGCACATGAGACCCTGGAACCCCGACCCTCACGAGTCCTCCTGACGGTAAACAGCGGCACACTGGCTGCAAAGGGCCAGCCGGGGCTGGGGCCACTCAGTTGGGAGGAGCAGGGTGCAGAGGCCAGAAGGACAGGTGCAAAGACCCCAGGCAGGGCACGCAGCCCACCACCTGCACCCTGCGCCCTCTCCTCCCTCCTACAGGGCAGCCTCATGGGGACCCTCTCCCCAGATCCTCTGTGGTCACAGCATGTTTGGGCTATCAGTTGGCAGACATTGTTTGGTAACCATCATGACAGTCCTGCATGGGCACTATTAACCCTATTTTTTGTTTTGTTTTGCGTTGTTTTGTGTTGTGCTGCAGTACTGCAGTTTGATCCTAGGGCCTTTGCACTGAACTGCATCCCCAGATCTTGTTTTATTTGAGACGGGATCTGGCTAAGTCTCTAAGCAGCCCTGGTTGGGCTCAAACAGATCAGGAAGGGAGGGATTTGGACCCACTGTTAGCACTCAACCTGCCAACACCCCATGTATCTGTGATGAACACAGCTGGCCTTCCGGAAGATCCCCTGGCTTCAGCACCACCATCTTTCCAGAGACTAATAGCTTTCAATAGCTGGTGCAGCCCTGGCCTTCACTGAGTCCACAGTGATAGCTGCAGCTGTCCCAGAGCTCTGCTCCCTTTTGGACCAATCACAGGCCTACACACTTGGACCGATCAGTAGGCCTGAATGTGACCCAATCATGAGTCTGTACTTGGGCCAATCCCAGGCTTAGAGCTGCTATATAAGCAGCACTCCCCACACACTTCTTGGGTGGCCTAGTGGGCTCTGCAGAGTGCCAACCCCGCAGTGCTGCAGCCCAGGCCCTGTTAAATTAAAACGCACCTTGGTGGTCTGTAAACCTGCTTAAGATTTACTTCTCAGGTAGCGTGGATCCCAAGGTCTTCTAAATCTACTCAAGATTCTTGCCCTGAGTAGTGTGGACAGTGGCCTTGGGGCTGTTAGCACCGAAGCACTCCAGGGACCAGCAGTCACAAAGATCAGCCACATAGACCAGCAGAAGCCACCCACGGAGCAGTGTGAGCAGCCAGCACTGTCAGAGTCTGCCTGGCGTGGGACGCTGGCAGAGCAGCTCTCTGCTGCTTCATGATTTCCATCTGAATGGAGCGACAGAACCCTCCAGCGATCGGCTACAGAGTTGGCCTTCCCCTGTCTCCCTAACCCTCATCTCTACTGCATTTCCTCACACGTGTGTATTTTCCATTTGTATTCTGTGTACAGTATCATGTACAGTGATTACACAATCACTAGTGAGATGTGGTGTTACGTGTAATGGTGCTTTCTGATGCAATGACATGAGTGGTAATTTAGACTTTCCTTGCTCAGGGCCTGAGGTTATACCTGTTTCCCTTCCCCACAGTTCCTAACCCAGCGAGTCATAAATAGATGAGCTGATCGCCACGAACCCAAATAAACAGGAGGCTTCCGATGGCTCCCGTATCTGCTCAGCTGTGGAATGCTCCGTTCATTCTTTTCCAGATTCAGTTGTTCGTTCAAGGAGCTGGGTGACAACACCACCCTGCCCAGGCTGGATCCACTCAGCAGGCCGTGAGGCCCTCCGCCCCTCGGCCTGCCCCCTACCCAGACCCTACCTGCCCCGCCTGCTCCCAAGGTCTTTTTCTGCAGTGCTTGCTTCTTTCCTGTTCCAAAGGTTTCTCCAGTCCCCATTCATTCAGTGATGGAGATACCATCCAGTGCTTAAAACTCTTCATTTGCTTTCCATTGTGCTTATGATACACATGTGATTGAAAAATACAGTAAATGTTTAATTTTTTGACAGAACATCACAGTGAAAAGGCACACTGGGAAAACAATGGGATGAGTGTGCTCAAAGCCAGGCGAGGATTTTGAGGGGGATTAATGACAATGTGTCATCAATGTAATCAACTTTTTAATTTAAATATTCACATTTATGAAATGCCTCTCATTGATCAAACATTTATGGCAATTTCTGTCAAATAAAAACATGACACTCTGCTGCCTGCCTCATAAGCATAAGGTCCTAAGTTCGATCCCCGGTACAAAAAAAAAAAATGACACTGTGTCCTCATCCACCTTATTCACCAGACCTGGCACCATGTGACTTCCGGCTCGTCCCCAAAGTCCAAATGACCATCGAAAGGCAACCTGTTGAATCAGTTCAGGACATAGAGGCAGCCAGTGGGCCAGGGATTTAGCTCAGGACAGCACAGCTAAAGACCTTCAGTAAAGAGGACTCCAGAGCTGCTGCAGAAAGTAGCAAGGACAATGGGATGAGTGTGTTTGAAGCAGGGGGAAGGATTTTGAGGCGAATTAATTACAGTGTGTCTTTTATTGTAATAAATGTTTTTAAAACGTTTTCGCACTCACTGTATTTTTTGATCACACCTAGTATAGAGGTGGATAAATAGATACAGAAATATGTTCTTTTCCACGGGGCCCGTGAGTGAGGTGACTGTACACTAAGCCACCCGAGGGTTGAAGGGTGTGATTAATAACATGTGAGGACCACGGGTGTCCACCCCTCCAGGGGCCCTGGCGCTCTGGCCTCTTAGTCCTTCCTGGCCTTCCCCTCCCTTGCTTAGTCGGCTACAGCTACATCTGCCCTCCGGGCCCCTCCGTGTTCTGCCTCAACCTCCTTCGCCGCCTCCTGCCCCTGCCTGCGTCCTCTGCAGTCCTTCGCCGCTGCTGGCCTGCTGTGCCCTTCCTTGAACTTCCTGGTTCCGTCTGTGCCTCTCCCCTGGCCCGTGCTGGGGAGGGCTCAGGGACCCCACAGCAGCTCTGCAGGCTCCTGTGCAGCATCGGCCACTGTCCACCCGGTATCCGCCGAGCTCCTCTGTGTGCCGGGCTCTGTGGGGGCGCTGAGGACACTGAGCTAATGAGGGGACATGGCTGGAGGGGCCAAGGGAGCAGCCTGGGGCCGGAGAACCTGGCAGTGACCTGGGGAGCTCACTTGCAAGGTCCCGGCTTGGCCTGGGCTCGAGGCTCGGCAGCCAGGTCTTGGGCTCAAGGACAGGCAGTGAGGAAACCGCATGGTAGAAGGCCGAGATGGGTGGACACCAGGAGGTGCTGGGGACACTGCCCTACGGGAACGACGCCAGCCCACGTGGCCACCAGGGAGGTCAGGCCACCGCCTCCTCCGTCCTCGGCCCCAGGAGGCAACTTCTCCCTGCTCTGTCTTCCCTGCTGCCAGGGCCCTGGGGAGCAGCTGGCGCCTGTGAGGTTCCACGTGGGACTGACGGTGCCAAGGAGGTTCTGTCCCGGTCTGAGCAGGGCACACGAAGTGGTCAGGGCCCTGTTCAGGGCTACAGCGGGAGGGGAGGTGAATAGTGACTGCCCTGGCCTCAGCCCCAGCCCTTGCTGTCCTGAGCATTCATGGGCGAGCCACAAGCTCGGGGAGTTGGCGAAAGAGCCACCCAGGGCCCAAAGGCGTTGAGGAGGGACAGCCATTGTCCCACAGGGGACCATGCAGTGTGCGTCGGGGCTCCAGCTGTCCCGGGCCAATGCCCGCTGGCCTTGTGGCTGGGTGCCCGGGTGTTTACACAGAAGGGGGTGTCCAAGGGTTTAGGGGCCTAGTGACAACCACACCCAGGGGCCTCTCACATGGGCTCTTCCTCTATTCGTTTTCTCTTCTTAGATTTCATTTTTAATTGACATAGCATTGTGACTTTATGGGGTGCTACACGGTATCCGTGTGCAATGCTCAGATGAGGTAATTAGCACTTCTGTCACCCCAGACACCCAGCCTTCCTTTGCGGCGAGAACTTTCAGGGCCTCTCTCCTGGCTACCCTGAAGCTGGTCACCCGCGGTGCCAGTGCCCGGGCCTGGCTCCTCCCCTCCAACTTCGGTGCCCACACACAGGTTTCCCGGCCCTTCCTTCACACACAGAGCCCAGCCCCCGCCTGCGTGGTGGCCACTGCCCCACTGTGGGACACCACGCTGCTCCCTGTCCCTGAGAAGGAGTGGCACGCGGAGGCCACTGCGATGCTCACCCTGTCCCACCAGGTCTGACAGGAGAAGATGGCTCAGTGAGGAGGCCGTGGACGCAGCTTCTGTGCCCGCAGGGCAACGGCGACCTCGGACAAGCTGGTGTCAGCCAGAAAGTCCAGACAGCTGTGCCAGCTCGGCCTGCCTTGGGGAAAGAGGGAGGCAAGGGAAGGCACCAGCTGTGCCCGGAAGCCAAGACAGACCTCCCCAGGCCCCGAGGGCGTGCGAGGCAGGTTTCTCCACGAGAGCTCCTGGGCCCTGCCTGGCCTGAGGCCTAGACTCAGGGGACTGAGCCCAGGGGCTCTGCCTTGCCAGCCGCTCAGCTCTGTGCCTGAGAAGATGGCAGCGGGGGCCGGGTGGGGGACCCAGAGGCCCAGCCCGGCCTCACCCAGATGTCCTGGCCTGCATCTCCCTTGTATACTGGGGTCCAAGTAAGGCCTCAGGGAGGGAGACGCACTGCACACATTAAAACAAACCTCTGGACGGTCCGGGCACGCCTCCGCGCGGGATGCTCTGGCCAGACACAGGAACACATTTCAGCGGGACTTGGGCCCCTGAACACCCTCGGGGTCCACTGGCTCTGGAGAGCCAAATCCCCCCGCGGCCCTAAAACTCCGGGCCAGTGTTCAGAGTGTGTAGTGCTGCCTTCTCCCCGCCCGTCTAGAGGGGATGACCCAGAGGGGACCAGGCCCCCAAGGTCCCCTCGAGGAGGACAAGGACCTGGGCTGCTGACCGGGAGGTGCAACACTCTGCCCTGCCGGTCCTTGCAGGCGGCTCCAGGCTGAGCTCCTGGGCTCCTCCCAGGGCTCAAGTTCCCACTCTGGCACTGAGCTGGCTCTGTCCCCTAAGTGGCACATGGGTGGGGAGGACTCAGGGATGCTGGAAGGGATGAGTCTGGAGCTATCCTTCTTGCACGGAGAAACAGCTGCTTTGTCTCAGGGACCTACTGCGTGCCACGCGACGCCACGGACACTTCTGAGGCGGGACCCCCGGGCAGACTGCTGCTGCATTCCACAGCTGGGCCCCGAGGCGGGGAAGGCCGGCGTGCAGGCCCTACAGGTGGTCAGGGCAGAGCTGCCTCACAGGCCAGCTCTGTCCTCCTCCCCTGGTGGCCCAGGTGGGGCTGAACCGGCGCCTGCACACTCTGTTCCCACCTGGGCTCCTTGCTCGACCGGGACACCGGCTCCTCCCAGGCTCCTGCCACCCTGAGCGGCCTGGCAGCTGGCCCCCTCCACCTTGGTTGCCCTGTCCGCAGAGGCAGCTGAGCCCAGGGCCGTGGCCTCAGGGGTCCTGGCCCGAGAGGCTAGGCACCGACCGCCCCCTACCCAGGACAACCCGCTGCCTGGGCCACACCTGTCACCCCCAGCCCACCCACGCCTTCTCCCAGCCGGCCCCCCGCCATCCTCCCTGCTCTTCCAGCCCTCGGGAGCTTGGCAGGAGAAGCAGTGCAGGCCTGCACTCGGGAAAGGACACCCGGTCCGAGCAGCCCATCTGTCATCACCGGAGGGGCTTCGGCTGTGCTGTCCCAGGTGCCTCCATGTCCTGAATCGATTCAAACCATTTCCTTTTTGTGGTCATTTTGACTTTGCGGAAGAGCTGGAAGTCGCACGGGGCCAGACCTGGTGAGTCAGGTGGACGAGGACACGGCATCATGTCTTTGAGAGCTGCCTTTCTACTGGATGGCGCTTGGTGGCAGCAGTCACTGGATTTTTGATCACAGCTCATAAAGATACTTGGGAAAGTGGACTCCAGAGCCGCTGCAGGAAGTGGCAAGAGAGGCCCGGGATTTAGCTCAGTGGTTTTGTCACCTGCTGCGCAAGTGCAAGGACCCGAGTTCGATCCCTGGTACCAAAAAAAAGAAACAAGAAAGTGGCAGGAGTGATGGGATGGGTGGGTCTGAAGTGGGGAGGATTTTGAGGAGATCCACAGCAGTGTGGCTTTTACTGCATTAAATTTTAATTCAAACATTCACTGGTTTTTGGTCACGCTGTGTGTGTATGTGTGTCTCCCTTCAAACCTAGCAATCTTTTTCCATTCAAGTACAACTTCAATTATTTATTCAAATGCAAAACAAATATCAACACACACATGCACACACACACGCACACACACACGCACAGGCACAGGCACACGCACGCCCACACACCTGGAGTCCCAGACCCTAGCCCTCCTCTCCTGGGAGTGCACTATCCCCTCTGTCAGCCGATCAGCTAACACCCCCTCCCCAGCCTGTGTCTCTGCTGTGTGGGTCCTGGCAGTGACCGTGGGTGGCAGCAACATTCTCTGCTGGCTGAGGAGCCCTGAACTCGGCCTCAGGCCACTGCTTCAGCGGAGATCTCAGCAACACGGGTCCTGACTTAAGAACATGAACGTGTTTATTCGGGGGTCCACAGGAAGCCATTTACACCACAGCCCTCCCGCCCTGAAACTGTGTGTTGTTTCAACCTAGAAAATAAATTATTTTGCTTTGACCTCTTGTTGGTCTTTTTGATCTCCGTCTTCTTCAGTTAACGTGTTTTCTGCTGCCCAGACTGACCGACCTTATTCAGCCTCGGACCCTGCCTGGGCACTGCCCCACTGGGTGTCCTCCTGACCCCAGGAATGGGCTGGGACTGTCCCCCCCCCCGACCCAAGGTCAGGTAGCACAGGCTGTCATTGAGAAAAATCAAACAATATAATTAATGTGAAAGTATATGCATGCATCTACACATAAAATTCAAGAAGAATCAACAAAACCTTTTTAATTTTAATTTTTATTAGTACATTTTGCAGTAGGTAATGGTTACATTTATCGCAGGAAGTTAGTACATGTAGGAATCAACAAAACTGGATAGATGTAACTTGCGATTTTAGGGGATGCTAAAGTTCATAGGGATGAAAATCAAAGCCTTACAGCCACTTAAATCTTTTATTATAATAAATTAATAGTTGCAGTCCCCCTTCTAACAGTTGGTGTTCTGGTGAGACTGTGAAGAACCAGATTAAAAAATGTAATGTGCCCAAGGGACTCCAAATAAACACATGCTTAAATGAAACTAAAGAAATTTAATTAAGTGTATGAACAGTTATACTAAACGATGTTTCCAGGAAGCCAATGGGAAATTATACCTCACAAGTGGCTACAGAGTAGGGACGGGCGTGGAGTGGCTATTAGCCTGATCACATAATCACATTTCACACCACCTGCAGCCATCCCACTGGCCTGTGTCAAAATCAAGCCACTGTCAGCCCTTCTTAATGAAATCAGAGCGGGCAGCGGCATGGCTGGCTTCCGAGTGATATCTGTCTTTAAAACCAAGGCTTACACAATTCTTTTTACTTTGCCTATCCAAAGACAAGAATCTGCCGTTGTTCAGTGAAGATCTGAAACTGCCCAGCTTTGTTTTTTAAAAAAGATGGAATCAGGGGCCGGGGATTTAGCTCAGTGGCACCGCGCCTGCCTCACAAGTGCAAGGTCCTGAGTTCGATCCCCGGTACCTAAAAAATAAATAAATAAAAAGGATGGAATTGGAGATGAAATTCATGGTGTTTCTCTTCACAAAAGTCACTGACAACGAGGGAAATAAACAAATTGGTCTTGCTCTCACAATCTGCTGAGGCACATTTGCTACAAGGCCAAGATGTTCCTCCCCTGCTTGAAAGCCACGGTGCATTTTCACAGCCAAGAGCCGCGGCCCTGCCCGCCACCCTGGACCCACAGAGCAGCCAAAATGCTGAGGCAACCTTCACTAGGGCAGCAGGAAGGGGCGGCCGTCATTTATGGGGAACACATTTTGGTTTTGTCAGGTTTTTAAACACCGGCCATTATAAATGTGAAGGAGGACGGTCTTGCTGATGCTCACACAGCTAGAGGATCGCGGCAGTGGTGCCCACCCTCGTGGAAGGCCCGTCTTCCCTTCTTCCTCGAGAGCTCTCCTCTGGCGGGCTCAGGGAGGGTGCTCAGGGCCCGGGCCATCCCTTATGAGCGATGGGGTCAGAACGGTGAGCACAGTGGCTTCTCTGCCTCACCGCACACAGATCTTCTCAGCGCCATTCCTGTGTTGGGAGATCAGCTGTCCCGACACCCGCGAGGGAGGGGGACCCTGCGTGCCCTGCCAGGGAGCGGGGGACACAGAAGGGTGGTGTGGTGTCGCAGGTCTCAGGCTGAGTGGGGGCTCTGGTCTCCAGAGCTCTGGGATGGATTTCTGAGGAGCAGGAGCAGGCCGTGGGAAGTCCCGAGCAGCCGCCCGCCTTAATCCTTCCTGCTCCGTGATGATAACTCACGCACAGGGCAGAACTTCCCGATTCTCTCAACACGAGCTGCTCGTCAGGAGCCTCCTCACAATAGGCTTTTTTTTTTTTTTAAGCAATTGTCATCACCACAGAACTCTCCCCGGGCAGGAAGTGTGATGCCTGGGGTGACAGCCAGCCCTGTGTCGCTGCACCCGTCCGAGTGGGGGCCTTGGGCCACGTCTGTGGGGTGCACTGGTGTCCTTTATGTCATGCGGCATCACAACAGTCTGTCCTTAGAGGAGGACGTTGAGCCTTTGGGGCTGCACAGGCTCCAGGGCGGGGATGGCTCGTTCTTGACCACCTTGCTGGGCCAGGGCCTGGGGCGCCTCACACCCTGCCCTGCACACCCACTTGGGCATGAGTCACGGGCACATGGCCAGGGAGGAGCCGGGGCAGGACTGGGCCTCCCTCATAACCAGTTCACTACAAACACAAAACCTTGTGGCGGAAAATGAAAGGGAACACTGTGCGTAAGCATTTCCGTAGTCACTTTCCAGGTATTCTTTGTGTAGAAAGAAGGCTGAAAGAGCGTGTGTGCTCACACATAGATCCAGGGGCTGTGATAGGTTCTTAAAACAGTTCTTTCTACTTCACGTTTTCTTCAATTATAATGTATGACTTTTATAATGAAAATAGTATTTTTTAAAATGCAGGCATAAAAATGTATTTCAAGTTGTACAGTATGTCCCTGACTTATGAGCATTCAAGTTGCGAACTTTCACAGTACAAACGGACCTCTAGTTTAGTTTTACATTGTGTCAAAGGTGAATAAGACTCCCTTTGTCAGGCTCAAGGACAAATCCGACTTACGAACTCTGTAGCAGAACTTGTTCTCCCAGAACAGAACTCATTCGTAAGCTGGGGACTCAGTGTATTTCATGAATTTATTTAAGTAGTATGCGATGTAACAGATGCTATGAAAAATTAAACACAATGAGGCTGAAAAGAAATGAATGTGGAAGAGGAGGAAGAACAGAAGAGAGAAAAGGAGAGGCCCTCGGGCTAAGAGCCAGGAAACGGGAGATGATCCACGGCCTTCGAGTCCCTCTGGTGTCCTTGGGGGAAGAACAAGGTGCAGGGGTCGCAGACGCGTCTCACAGGCAGGAAAGACACTTCAGAGGTAACGAGTGTTCGTGCAGAGGCTGGACAGTAGGTCACGGTATGGGACCGCTGTCCCTGTCTAAGCGAGGATAGCGGATTTGGGTGTGCAGGAGGCCTCCTTCCTCCTGGGGGCTGGGGCTGACACACGCAGGTGAGCTGCCCCTTGAGCTCCACACCGCACTCAGGTGGTTAGGAGAGGCATGCAAGTGTGTGCTGTGTGTGTAGGACAAACAGCAAATGTGGAGCAATGTGCGTTGCTGTCCCGACCAGCGGGGAGCACCGTGTCCCCACACGCTACACTTCCAGATGTTTGGTATGTGTACAAATTTTCAAAATAAAAAGCTAGGATGGAGTTTATTAATAATCCTTTGAAGTAGTAATCCAAGTAAACAAAACGCGAGAGGGTGTGTTCAGGTAACAACCGCCAAGAACCTGGGTTTGGAGCAAGGGATTTCCATTCCAGTCCTAGGCCAGATTCCACATAGCCCTGGGCCAGGCCGGCCAGGTCCCACTTCCTCCTGACAGTGACACCAAGCTCACGGGCCTCCAAACAGAATTAATGGAAGATCACGTGCACACGTCGCACGGTGTCTGTGTAGCTTGCATGAGCAGAAACCAGTCTGACCGAACCCACTGAGTAGGAGCTTTTGGCGAGGCCGAGGTCGGCTAGGAGTGAATGACAAAGGCAGTTCATCTTGCTCGGGCCCTTTCCCCGAAACACAGCTTCTTCCTTGGGGACTCCCGTGTGGCCAGGCTCTCACAGACAGGAAAACAGGGTGCTGTGCGCCAGTGTTCCAACAGGACAAGACCAGGCGCAAATTGATAGACAGGCAGCCGGGGTGGTAATACTCAGAACCAAAGGCCCAGTCTCTCCCTGGGAATGCATGAGTCTACTGAGAGCTGATTAGTGAGCCGAGAACGTGCTGATGACACAGAGGAGACAACAGCCCTGCTCAGCATCCGCTGCAGGGGCTCTGACACGCGCATCGTGTGGATGACGATGGGCCGCACGGCACCGCTGACACGGGGCGGGCATCTCCCGGAGAGCTGAGCGTCTCCTCACCACGTGCCCTCATTCCACCCTCACGAGTGACAAGTACACCAGGGCAGCATGAGATGCACATCTTGCTCATCTTTCCATGCCAATTACCTGGAAGAGCCCTAATTCCCTAATTCCCAGGACATAGTAGCTACTCAATTACTGCTTGTTGAAGGAAGGAAAGCAGGAAGACAGGGAGGGAAAAAGAAAGGAACAGAAACTCAATCAAGCTCCTAAGAAGTTCTCAAGCCCTCACTAAGAGCCTAATGGGTGCTGGTTACCATGGCAAACGCAAAAGAAGCCTAAGAGATCCCCCCCCCCCGATCCACAAAAGACATTTAATGAAGTAAGTCAATGATAATAAACTCACCTTGAAGTGAGAAAAAGTGTAAAGAAAAATAATTACCCCTTTAGGACAAATCCAAGGGAAAAAGTTGCAATTACCAGAAAGCACGCACACATTAATTTCCTGTGAGTTCATGAGGGTGACTCCTTTTCTGATGTGTAGCACTGCTAAATGAAACTAAGCTTCAGTTGGTAAAGTTTACACCAAATAAAAATTCTAATGAAAAATCTCAGTGAACTGAAAATCTCCTTTGAACGGGAGCTCCAATGTCAGTGTGACACCTCGCTTACTCACTGAGCCGCCCTCCCTCCATCACCAATAATAAACTAGTGTCCCTTAAATATACAGGTATTGAGTTATTATGCATAAATTAACTGCAACTCAAGTAAAGAAGAAAAATCTATTTAAGTCTGCATTAATCTTTTATTGGCTTTTCTACTTGTCATAAACAGTTTGTAACCAGATATATATCATCATGCTAACATCATGTAAAACCTCTCACTCAATAATCCAATTGATATCCGGGAGATATATCTAGGGGCAGCAGTTCTCAAATGGGCCATTTTATAACCCAGGCAAAGGTTAATCGTCCCTAGCTTCCTCCTCAGGCTCCCCCTGAAGTCCCACTGTCTACCAGTGACTTCAACAGCGTCTGCTTTTATGGTCAGTTAATTATTCTTTACTAAATTAATGTATTCCAAAGTGGGAGCCATCACACAATAGGCTGAAAGAGATGTCTATCCTCTTTTATTGTTGTTGGATTTTTTTCTGGTACTTAAATATTTTTGGTTTAGAGCAGCCCTGTTGAATACTTACATTGGATCTGTCCTTCACTAAGTCTTTACTTATCTACGGCTTTCTCTGTATTTCCAAATGGATTAAATGAGCCTCTACAATATATAATCCCCTACAATGAAAGAAAATCTAAATACGCTAAGAAATTAAGTTAAAGAGAAAGTAGGGTTGGCAAAATTAAAATGAGATAAATAATTTTTTTTTAAAGGTGAACCTAGAATAGAATCAGTACTCCATGTGCCCTCCAGGAATTTCGTACATTTATTAAAGTTAAATCACAGATTTGGCCCTCAACTCTCCAACATGAAATACAGTAAGAGAAATAGAATCCATTAATTTAGTTACTTGTATACCCAGTACTGTTTTGCACATTAGGCAAAGGCATTTCATTAGACACTGATTCTACAACCAATGCTGCCATGGAGAACCCACCCTCAGCCCACAGGCGAATTCTCACAGTTGTCCTGCTGCTGTAAACCATGTGAGTGCCCTGAAGGAAAATGTCCCAGAAGAGCAAACACTAGGGAAGATCCGGAAGGAAACTGAGGCCTCCCGGTCGCCTCCTAACTTCACTTCCCCTTCTTTCTGGCTGGCGGTTGGAGGGACAGCAGCTGGGCCGGGGAACCCACTTCAGCCCACAGTAGCTCCAGGGTCCTCGGGACCACGCTGCGCTCTCCCAGGGTAAAGGGGGAAAGACAGGAATGCAGAGGGCGCGGGGGACACCCCGCTGCCCAGAGACACGACGTCTCTCTTGTTGGTGCCACCTGGAGCTGCACCTCTGCAAGCGACTGAATGGAAGCCCTGCTGGCCTGGTGGGGGCCAGGAGGAGGAGGAGCCGCCCGCACATTGCAGGCAAGCAGGAGGCCTGCGTCACTTTGGGTACTGATGTGAGGACCAGGGCAGATGAGGCCACAGTGCCCCAGAGCCTGCAGCAGGGCCGAAGTGATGGCCAGTGTGGTCCCTCGGGGGGTGGGCTTGTTTCAAATGCTCTGACACCATCGGGCGTTAGTCGGTGGCTTCCGAACGTTTTTTGGTCCCTGCTCTGCTTTGGATGTGGCTCCCGCGTGTCCCCCACGGGCTCATGTGTTGAAATGCCATCCCACTGTGGGAGGCAAAGCGAGGAGACAACATGATCATGGTGCTAAGAAGTGCAGCCTTTGGGGGTCAGCAGGGTGCGGCCCCAGCACAGAATCCTGGGGCTTCAAAAGAGGGAGAGTCCGCAGGGATTCACAGTCCTCAGCATGGTCCCTGTTGCTGCGGCATGATGCCCAGGGCCACCTGAGGACTCTGCCAGCGAGAAGCCCACCCCCAGATGGGCTTGGACCTCTGGAACCAAACTGTGAGCCAGCAAAACCTCTTTTCTTTATCCAGTCCTCAGCCCCGGGTAATTCGCTACAGTCATGGAAGACAGATGAACACAGCCACCCAATCCCTTCTTCAAATAAAACCTTAAGCAGAAAACAGATGAAAGCAGAGCTGCTCTGGGTAGAACTGGACCCCAAGCCCCAGCGCCCACTGCCCTTCCCTTCCTGTGCTCTTTCTCCCACCGCACAGCAGCCCACAGGCTGCCCCAAAGGGATGGGGAGCCCAGCCTGAGATTGGTGGGCTGTGATTCACAGGGTCCGTGAGGTCAGAGCAGGCTTCCCGGGACGGAGGCCAGAGAGGTTGCGCCCTCCCTTCTCGGAGAGAGAAGCAACTAACAGCCTGATGCTGAGGCTTCACAACGAGCTGCTCTGCCTCTCTCTGTGGCGACCTGGCTCCATCACGCTGTCTCGGCTGCGTGGGGACAGCTGCCCCCGCGGGTGCAGTCAGCAGGGGCTTCTGGGGCAGCCCCTCGGTCCCCATCACACATGTGTGTGGCCTGCAAATAAATCTGCAACGCAGCTAAATTTAATCTTTCGATTCCCCCCGAGAACCAATTTCTCCAAGCCATTCCCTTGTAGACAAAAAGATTTTGTCTCACTAAACCTGTTTATTGACCAAAACTGTCGCCTCTGCTCTGACCGCTGACCTTATCTGAATATTCAGATCCATTCCGGAGCACAGGTTCAAATGACTTTGGTGCCCTTGCGAAGCCCTGTTTTCATAGTGAGCTGATTACAAATGACAATATTATAAGGGCTTTAATTGAGATTCTCCAAACAATTTGCGCCCTGGATTTACACTCCTAACATATTCAGAAGCGGGGAGGCTGCTGACGCTACTCTTTCTTCTGAAGGGAAAGTTGGCTTTGCTCGGTGGTGACGCTGTCCCTGCTCCCGGCCGAGGCCCTCTGCCCCTCCCCAGTCTGAATAATCCTTAACCCTGGGCTGCAGAGAATACTTGCGCCTCTGTGCTCCGATGCACACCTCGATTCGGGGCTCAGGACCCTCCTGCCGCCCCTGTTCTTCGCCTGAGTCTGAGTCCCCACTCTGGTGCCAGGGCCCGCAAGCTCGGGCCTCGAGGCTGCGCTTGCAGGGCCGTGGCCAGGCCACTTGCTCCTCTTTGTCTTCCCTCCTCAGGAATGAGGAAGAATGAAAGAATCCTACGCCCAGCCCACACACTTGCTGTTTGGCTAGAACCGGTTAATAGCTGTCAGCGGTTAGAAGTCAAAGAGAGCGGCTGTGAATGGAGGCTGTTTTTATTAAATAGAAATGTTTTTCAACCACAGAGATGCAGCATGGCAAGGCTGTATGTGCAGCCCAACATTCACTGAGGGTCACACACCCCAAGCCCCATGTGAGGGTGTGGGTGCCCTGCGCACTAGATCCACACAAACTCCCAGAGCCCACTGCTATGATCAACTCCATTTCAGAGACAGGAAGACCGAGCCCCACCGAGGCCACATGGCAGGGAACAACGATGCTCGCTTGGCCCATCTGCTGGCGCCCCGTGGTGTAGGGGCTCTGGGCATCTGGATTTTCAGCTCCTCCCTGGACCTCATCGTGAAGGGAGTGAGCGACGCTGACCCCAGGGCTCCACTCCTCCAAGGGGCTCCAAGCCTCAAGCAGCTGATCCGTTGCCAGAACAGCCTCAGTTTCCCCATATGTGAAGGGAGAAAAGCTTGCTTATTTGTAAAGAATTTGGCATCTCTTGTCTAAAAAGCAGCCAGCCAGCAGTGGCAGCCATTTCATCATGCGTGGTTTGATCTTTGGCAACTAAGACAACAGAAAAGGTAGGAAATGAACAATGAACAGGTGATTGTGTAGCAATTAAATGCTAACAGCCAGAGGGATTGGAGAAGGTGGCTACGGGGACCTCTGGCCCCGATGCTGTGCACACAGTGGGCAGTGGGAAGCGGGTGGAGGTCTCCCTGTCCAGCTGTGCTGCAGGACCTGCTGTCCCAGTGTCGACGCTCCACTCTGAAAAGATGAAGCTGCTCTGCATCAGCTGGCCAAGGCCCATCCTCTTGAAAGAAATGGCCTGTCCACGGGCTAATGTTTCAGAGTTTCAAAGTTGCAAACTCGTTGCAGGTAATTTATAGCCCAAACTGACTGAATTCCCTTCCAAGACAGCCTATTTGATCAAAGTTAACTGGTGAGAATTATGAAGGCTCTTAATTGAGCTCTGCTATGGTGGGCTTTCAAAACAGCCTTGCAAGCACCGCAGAAAATAACAAAATGAATAAACTACACTTTCCTCGAGTTCCATTTCCAAATATGACGTCTGGAATGAAGAGTTTAGCTCTCTAGGTGGTGATCTTCATGCATAGTATAGTGTTTGTCCTGAATTTCATTGCTTTGAAAAAAAGGCAAGGAAAGTCTTGATTTAGCTGGCATTTAATGTGATTTTTATATAACTTCTGTGATATAATCAGTCGCCATGGGAATCAGTGGGGACTTAAAGAGCAGTAAAACCTTCAGCTATTGTTCTTCCTGCTTTCTGATTGGCTTGCTGGGTTTACAAAGCCTGAAAATCCCAGTTCACATCCACCTACTCGATTTGTGGAGACCATGGTGATTGAGTGCGGTCCAGCGCCACCCCTCTGCCGGCCGGGCAGCCAGTCAGGACTCAGGGAAGACAATAGGAATGTGGGAACGGCAACAAAGAATGTGCGCCCGTAAATCACGGTCCATTTCTGCATAGCCTGGAGTAGTAGTAAGGCACCAGCCATAGGCAAGTGCGCAATGTCTCCTGCCGTCTGTTAATGAAAAGTCACGCACCCCAATTGTTATTCCACAATAGCCTTTTTACTATTAGAGTCTTTGTGTTGCATTTTTAAAAAAGCCAAACACATATCTGACTATTATTTAAAAGCAACGCTTCCCATTTCGTTGGGGTCCACAGCGTTTCTTTCCAGCCGATAAACACATTGTGTTTCCTGTACACTGACTGACTGGTGATGTGCTCATAATCAGACATATTCAGTGCTAGAGCCCTTAATGATGCCAGAAAGAAGGCATCATCTAAACGACCGGCCTCTTCCTGCATCAGTCAATTCGAATTCGGAAAATTATTAGAACTGTGTGGAAAAGTACAATGAAATAACACTAGCAACACATTACATTTACATGTTTTAAATATGCTTAACCATGCATTTAATTTAGATTTAATGAAATAGTTATTATATGCAACCAAAACATCAGTGTTATTAAAAACAAATTTATGGAGGATTAACAGCTGTGTTATATGTCTATACCCACCTAGGCCAGAGTCTTTCATTTTCAATAATGTGTTTGTAATCATTAACTTCTATTTATTAAATGCACAATAACTCTGTGAGTAATTCTACTGAGTGGGATTGATTGAGGTTCTCTTTGGAGTTTGAAGAAATACTGATTGATAATTTAAACTGTGTGAAATTGGCTCTGGAATGTATGCTACACCAATTCTTTGCATATTTATTCTATTTTTAAAGACTCATAATCAGACTGTAGGCAGCTAATGGAACCACAATGTGAAGTCCAAGCTGTGCATTATGGGATACATTTGCCATTAATATTGACAATCGGAACATATATCAGCATTTAGCAAAGGTTAAAATATTGTTTGTTGACTTTTCTTTTTCTTTCTGTCTATTTTTCTGTAGGAAGAATAATTTCAAAGGGCTCTGGGGTGGGGGAAGGAATGAAGAACAAATCGCAGTACATGAAATTTCGCTTCTGAATAGTGAGGGAGATGAATTCACTCGACACCCACCAGCTCATTATTACCCCGGCGACCCAAACATGAAATATCACGTATGGTCCTGTCGTCGCCCTGCAGGTCATAATATTATAGCGGTCGCAGCAGAGCTGGGCTCGATCTTGGAAAACGAGGCCCCAGCTGGCGCTCTCCAACACGCCCTGCCTGCCACGCGCCGCCCTGGTGCTGTAATCCTGTTTGCCTATCACCATCCTTTTCTTTCATTACTTTGGACATGGGGACGCTGTGAAAGGAAACAGAATTTGGGAAGGTTCAGGAAGCTCTTGCCAATGGACGCTGTGCTTAGGGAGGCCTTCCCCTGCGTTCTGGGCGCGAATCGTGTATGCCGTCCCTCCCTCACCTAAGTTTTGTAGCCTGTTGGCAAAGCCCATGCCAACGGAGGAGGTGGAAAAAGCAAACAAGCAAACCCGCAGCCCACTTCCGCCTGCACCCAGAAGCCCTGTCCCCCTGGGCACAGACCCTGTTGCTTCACCTGTCTGGGATGGCCGGAGGAGGGGACACTTGTGGGTCAGGAATCGTTGCCTTGGTCCATTTCGTTTGGTTTCTCACTGCTTCTTGTTGGATCCTGTACTTATCCTCCTTCTTTAATGTTGGCACTTGTGAAATAATCGTGCCCATTAGTTGAACACTTACTTCGGGCCTGGCCCTGGATTTTTCTCATTCAAAGTCTACAGCAACCTGCAAGGTAAGTAGCCAGCATGGCTAACGTTTGCTGTCTGAATCCACATATTTCTATTGACCCTATGAGCTCGGGGCTGTTGGCAACCCATTTTAAAGATGAGACTATTATAGATACCTAAATTAGATAGAAATAGTACCGGCAGTCAGATAGGGCTAGACCCCCAAGAGAGCCAGGACAAAGGTGCAACACATCACAACTGTGGCCAGAGTTACAACTGTTGAGATCTGTAGAGATCAGGCCTCAAGACAGAGATGAGGTGACCAGGCCTGCATACTTCCTCAAAGGCCAAACACCGGGCCTAATGAAGTCGAGATAGGCATCCGTCGCTCCGGGGGTGACCAGGACCTCTGGGCCCATCATTCCCTACAAGAAGTCTTTGTTCTCTCCTACTGGAGACCTCCACAGCAGGTTCCAATCTCTTCTCAGTGCTATGGCACAAGGCGAGAAGAAAAACTTAAAGACAGCTAAAGAGAGAAATGGGGAGCCAGGACGGGCAATGCGGAACGAGCAGCAGAAGACCCTGGTCAGCCAAAGCCTCTGACATTTACTGGTGCCCTCATAGGTCAGAGTGAAGGGACTAGGTGTAGTTGCTAGGGAGACACTGTTGATGCAGGCAAGACTTGTAAAGGAAGAGCTGAAGCGTTCTTGAATTAGGAACAGAACAGACAAAATATAGGGCGGAGTTAGAAAATGACCTTGTCCTGCTAGTTAAGAAGGTTTTAATTTTGGCCCAGAATTTGGATGGGAGTCACCCGACCTCGGCTGAGTGCTGCCCCATATTCAGCCCGATAGCTTCACGGGCCATTTCTCTGGTCCCTGCCATGACCGTTGGCAGGGAGGGGCTGATACTGGCCCCGAGCCATCCACAATCCCCCGAGTCACATAAGCTTCGCCGGACTTGCTTCTTAAAACTGGCCAATTGGAGGGTTAACTCTTCACTGTGTCACTGTTCACAGCCTGTTTTGGGCATGATTTCGTGACTTACTCCCCAGCTGGACCATTATTACCTAAGCAGCCACACTTGGAACCTTACTGAGTGATCATAGTTGTGGCCCACATTGTACTCATGTTGGTTTTGCTCCATAAGATGCCCCTGTAAAGTGGGGTCTCCGGGCTACCCACACGGGACCCCTCCTGCCTCTCAGGAGCTATCCTATCAATAAACATTTTCTACTTTTAACCTCCACTGTTCCTAGAATTCATTCTTTGATTTTTAGAGAGCACAAGCTCGGTGTATCAGACAGCTAACAGGTTGGGAGATACAGTATTTTCGTGTTTCATATTTCACCTCTTGCATCACAACCCATACCAAGGCCACTAAACCCCTAACAGTTCAGTGAATTTCCTGACTTCATGAAGTTAGTGTGAAAAGATCCAAGGTGTGGACCAGGCGATTGTCTTCTGGGATTGACTATTGCTGTATTTGGAGTTCTTATTCCTGTTTTAAACAAGGAACAAAGGTGGGAAACATGTCCAAGTCACACTGTGACATCGACTGGGGTCCAGCTGGAACTCAAGGCTTGGCCAGCAGCTGCAAGCCCACAGCACGGAGCCTGCGGCTGTGCCCACAGCCCTGAGGGTGGACAGGGTTTCCTCTCACCTGTCTCCAGTGAGCTGCAGGTGCACCAGCACCTGCCTGCCTCAGTGGCTTTCTGTGGGCCTCACTGGAGCCAACAAAACCCAGGCAGGCGTGCTGCCCTCCCTGCACGCCGTGGGCCTCACTGGCCTGGATGTCGCTGAAGCCGGCACGTATGTTCCTGGATGGTGGGCATCTGTAAAGACGCTAAGCCCACCCGCTAGCAGGGTTCCTGCAGGCAGGGAGGGTGCTCAGCATGGTTCAGAGAGCGACTGCAAGCTGCTGGCCCAGAATCTCGGTCTCCTTCCCTGGGGCATGGAGGTGCCTGGTGCCCCTCAGCAGGAACAGCTGTGCGATGGGGTGAGCAGTGGGCTGGAGCAGCCACCCGTCTCCCTCCAGACTCACTCTGACCCCTGCCGCAGGACACAGGCACGGCCGTGACCAGGACAGAGAAGCCAGGGGAGCCTGTGTCCTGCAGCTCCTGCTGGCCGCTGATGGTGCCCGGAGTGAGGAGGGAGTCTGAACCCTGTCAGTCCTGATGTCGGTGCAATCTGCTTGTCCCAGGGATCAGCGCTGTCTCACAGGGCCGCCGCTGACCAGCACAGAGCAGTGCTGACCAGCACCGCAGCAGCAGTCCCGCGGGCGCCGGAGTGAGATCTGCTGCAGGACTTCACGGGCGCGTCATTATCACACCACACCGGGGCGCGGGCACCTCCCACACGCACGGAAGGAGCCCGCTTCGCTTCGCTTCCCGTGGGGGCGTGGCTTCCACATCCGTGAGCAGCTCATCCTGCACGCTGTGGTCGCCGCGGGCGGTTCTTCCGACCTGGCACCGTGGACTGCGAGAGCCGGGCCCAGGTTGCATCAGGAAGATGCCAAGGAGCTGACGGCTAAATGCTCAGAACCCAGACAGAACTCCGGGGCTTCACTTGGGGCTAATCTTTGTTTTCCCCTACTCGAACACGGGCTGGGGCTGAAGCTCCTTCTACCAACTACTATTCCTGGGTCCACTCTTTGGAAACTCTTGGCCTCAGGAGCAAAAGTCCAGATGTCGGACTCGAGGAACGGCGCATCTCCAGGCTGCTCCTGAAATTAGCATCTGCCACTCGCGTGCGACTTGTGCCTGTCTGCTCTCCGACACCCTTTACACCTTGCTGTCAAATAAACGTGCTTATTACAGAATGTATGAAAAGAACAACTACTTAAACTAAGAAAGGGGAGTTGGACTCATGCAAATACAGGAGATAACGCTTTACCAGAACGGAGAATCATGATGCTCTGCGCACACACTGCCTGCCGGCTGCGGCCTCCCCACTCAGCGGTGCGCCCAGAGCCTCGGAGGGCGGAGGGTCGGGCACTCAAAGCAGCACCGCGGCGGCTTGCCCCCCCCCCCCCAACCCGGGTGCGAACAGGGCTGTGGGGCTCCTCCTCTTCTCGGAAGCTGTGCCACCTCCGGGGGCTCGCAGTGACAGCTGTGCCCTGGGAAGACCCGGCCTATGAGGAGCTGCTGCCCTGTCGCCTGCCCCTCTGCCCAGCAGCCGCTTTCCACCCCGCAGACGGAGAGCAGCTGAGAGAGACGGGGGGGGGGCGGGCAGAGAGAGGGGGAGACGGGGGGGGGGGGGAGGCTTGGGGGTTGGGTTTGGGGTTTTGTTGGTTTGCCTTCCAGGATTGTATCACTGTATTGAGTGGATAGAGCCCGGGACCAGGAAGAATATGTGGTAGATTGTGTTACTGGTTCCCAATTTTTCCTTCCTCACTGTTGTGCCCTGGCTGCCCAGTGACTGCCATCTGTCCCCTGCCCTGCTGACCTTGCTGTTGGCCATGTGACTTGCTCTAGCCAGGGGAATGTAGGCAGGAGGGATGTTGTTCCAGTTCCAAGCAGGTGCTTGCAGAGGGGCCGTGAGTTCCTGGGATGGTGGGCCTCTTCCTGTTCCTCCTGCCCTGCATGTTAGAAGAGCTGGTGTTCAACAGGTGGCTGTCGCTGCTTTGGCCCAGGCCCCAGAGTGAGGGACTCCTGGAGTCGGCCTGAACCCAGCTTGCAGCTTAATGCAGCCACACAGACAAGAAATAGGCATCTGCTGTTGTAAGGCACCAACATTTTGGCATTGTTTGTTACGCCACGTTATCACAGCAATAGCTGACTAATACAAAATAAAGGACTGACTTGTGGAGGTCTCCCTGAAATGTCACATCTTCTGGGAAGTGTCTCAGGTTCTCTCCTTTCATTCTGGCTCACCAGTCAAATCTATCTGTCCTCTGTGTTTCCTTGGAATTTGTCTGACTTAATTTCCACACCTGCCTGTTTTCCTTAACAGAAGACAAAAGCTAAGCATTTTAATACTTTGTTTCCAGAAACTATATTAAGATTGGAACTTATTTTTACTTATTTTCTTTGCCAAGCAAAATTAACCCGAGGGCTTAATCTATACCTTGTTACAATGTAATTGTCTACAAGTCTGTGTCCCAAACACACCAGTGAGCCCCTGGAGGGCTGGCATCCTGTGTGAGATTTCCACACTGTGCTAACACAAGAACACATATACCACATTTAGGAGTAATTTTAGTAAAGCAATCGGCAATTTTAAGTGGTAGAATTTAAAGGGAGGCCTACATTTTCCACAAAACTTGCCCACATATTCAACAATACCCCATTATCAATAATGTCAATCATTGAGGGACTATGATGCCTCAGCATGTACATTCTATGCAATAAACTTGCATATTGGGCAACTCTGTGAGGTGTTTCATCCTCCCTCTTCTCCTGTTCCTTCTTGCCCGAGTCTGAGGATGAGTTTGGGTCCCAGAGTGAAAGGAAGAATGCAGAGATGGGAGTCCCGCCTCAGAGCCACCTGCCTTGTCTAGGGCTTGCGCCCCTCGACCCTCGGAGGGTTCTTGCTTGTTTGGAACTTCAGTTTCCTCATCTATAAAACAGGAATTCTGTGGCCTCTCCTGCGGGGCTCCAAAGTTCAGAGATGATTTAGGGAAATAGCCAGCAGCGCCTCTCCCTGAGGTAGGTGCTGCACATACCAAGGGTGTCCTGCTCTCCCTGTGTCGGACGCTGCGGCTGGGAAGACGCTGCTGTCGACCTTGCTGTCCTTGAACCAAGGGCCCAGCTGCCATCCTCCGAGCCCTGCTTCCCGTCCCGCAGCTGTCAGTCCCGCCGGCATCGGTAGGAGATGACCGCTGGCCCTGCTTCCTGGCAGGCTGCTGCCAGCGAGCTCTCGGCCACAAATCTTCCTGGAATTATATGTCAAACAGAGTGCAGTCCTGAGGGGAGCCGCAGATGCCGTCCTGGGGCCAGTGAGTCCAGTCAGGGCCTGGCCACCTTGGGGACGAAGCCTTCCGCTTCCTAGTCCAGCAGTTCCTGCCCAGATTTCTGAGGGCTAAGACAGTTCGCAGAGTAAGAGCCTGACAAGAGGCCCTGCTCAGTTTCTCTCCTGAAGAGAAAACAATCTGAGAGCCGCATCTCCAGTTAAGGGGTTTTGACACCATACACTTCAAAAAGGTGGTACGGTTACTGTTACTATCACTCTTACTTTGGGATTCTTCTGTTTGGCTCTGTATGCAGTTGAAAGAGCACTGGACTGGGAGCCTGGAGTTTTAGGTTCTGTCCTCAGCTCTGTTAAAGGACTTCAAGAAGGGCCTCGCCCCTCGGTCTCTGTCCCATCTGCAGCAGAGCAGGCCGATCTGTGGGTCTCCACCCCCAGAATCTGTGTCCAGGGGCCGAGGCCGGTTGGCAGGCACTGCAGAGTCCAGAAACAGACCTCGCTTTATGGCTTCAGCCTTCATGTTTGCGCCAGCCAGAGGCATAGCCGAGAACCAGACTCTGCCTGTTTTCTGGTCCCTCTACCATTCTTTCGATAATGATTTTGTCCTTAATTTGGACTTCTTTCAAGGAGAAAGCTGCTAACTGTTGGAAAGTGACGGTGTGTTTTAATCTGGGCTGGAAAGCCTCTTCCTTGAGAATGGCTTAATTAACATTTCCAGGTTCATAACATTTTCATTTATTCATCTTTTTGTTTTTAAATGGTTTTTTAAGTTTTCCAGAGACGGCGATCTCACACTCCTAATGGATTAGAAGAGGGAGAGGAGGTCTGCGGGGATCTGTGTTCTTAGCTGTAAGACTCACATTAGGCAGAGAAAGGAGCTGAAGCAGAATAGGTCTGCTGTGCTAATAAAAAGAAACAGAACTTAAGTTCAACACACGATGACGTGGTCAGGTTGCCAAGCAAAGAGCAGACATGGTGACCTTGGGAGGGGACAGATCTCTTCCCTCCCCAGTCACTGTGCCCAGGGGAAGCACGTCTCATTGTGAACACCGTGAACGCCATGTAGGGCAGGACAGAAAGGGGCCTGGTGGGGACAGAGGCTGTGAGCCTTCAGAAACTGGGGCGACACCAGCATGGAGGGCACATGTTTGTAATGCCAGGAAGACCCAGCCTGGGCTTCATAGTGAGACCCTGGCTCCAAAACAAGTACAAAGGAAACAAAAGAAACTGGGGCAAGAAGAGACTTCACCTAGCACTGTGCCCTGCAGATGGTGGGCGCCCAGATCCCAGTGAATTCAGGGAAACTGAAGTCCCGGGCCAGCAGCCAGGAGGCCTGGCCCAGCCCTGTGCTCGTGTCACTAGTAGGATGTTCTGGAATGTTCCTGGACAAAGACTTTCAAGTTTTTATTCCTATTTCCACATCTGCAAAATGGAACCACCCATACCAGCCCAACACACTCTGTGAGACGGTTGCCACATCCGTGTGCGAGATGTACATTAAAGGTCTAAGTTTTAACAGGGTCAGCTAACAGGACTGCAGGCGCGTGGGTCCTGCCTCCTCCGGCGCCGGGGGCATGGTGCTGCTGAGCATAGCAAGTGGCGGTAGGGAAAGAGATGCTGCACACAGCCTTGTCCATCTTGGAGAAGGGCTCAGGGCCGGCTTTGGCCTGGCTTCTGCGGCCTTGTAAAGAACAGACGGGAGAAGACCAGACCGCTGTGCCCAGGGGCCTGCAGCCAGGAGTTGGCCGGGAGAAGCCCTTTCCCCGAGAGTGACCGGCGATGGGGACAGTCCCTGGAACACAGCTGAGGCACGTGCTTCTGGGGTCGGGGCAGGCGTGTGTGGGGACCAGTCCCAAACGGCGACACACCGCGTCTTCACCATCCAGAAGATGAGCCAGTCGTGTTTCGCAAGGACAGGGAAGGTCTTCGCTGTGGGAGAGCATCTGAGAGTCATGAGCCGAGGCTGCAAGGGCTCGGGTTATCCAGGAACCCTGGGTGTGACAGTGCTTCTGCCCCCGCCCAGTGCCCAGTCCACTTTCCCTTAGGGAAAGCCAAGGGTTAAACCATCCCGACATGCCCCACTCCCAATTTATAAAATGGAAAATCGTCCATAAATCAAAAGTTACAAACAGACTTTGCAGTGCCATAACTCTGCGCCAGTTCACCGTGATTGATTCCTATACATACATCCGGCTGATTACCATAATGTGCTTTTGGGGGACAGTCGGCACCGCGTGGGGGCCAGGAAGCAGGCAGGGCAGTAAATAACAAATGGACCCGGCTCCTCCTCATCGAGAGTGATTTCCCCCCAATACTCCATCATATCAGCTGGGAAAGAGTCGTAGGGTTTGGGCAATCAATTACAGATATGTGCCGAGGCAGACACAATCATTTCACTGATTGTCACCGGTCCCAAGCAGTGACAGGGAAAAGTGATCCGTCACTCGATTCCCTCTGACACCCTGAGAACGATGGCAGATGCTTATGGACTCACAGGCCCCAGGATTGGTCAGCTCTGAGATTGAAGAATTGCTGTGTTGCGCACTTACCCAAACCTTTAAATACCCGTGCTGCTTTCTTATCTTTCTGGCAGACATTTGGAAAGGTTACCACTGGGCTAATGACGTCACACCAGGGTGGGACGCCCTGCTGTGTGTCGCTGCGACTCAAGGCACCCCTGTGTCCTGAGGGGCTGGGAGGGCTCTGGGATGCCCTCCCACGTGCCATTGGTGAGGCCTTCGGCAGAGCCCTCAGCCCTGGGGTCCGCAGCAGGGGAGGCCTGGCTCAGCTCTCAGTCTGTCTGATCTTCCTCACTCGCCCTGGGTCGGCCGGGTGGAATCCCGCTTTGTCTACACTGCAGTGCTGGCAACCTCCTTCCGCAGGAGTCGTTTCATGAAAACATACATGGGCTTAGTCTTTCTGCTCAAGATGCAAAAGTTTTCTTGAAGTGGGAGTGTTGTTCGGTGTTCACTGACCAAGCACACACGAGCCCCGGGTCCCATCCCTGAGCCCGCATGGTTGAGAAAGTACTGTCAGCCCTCCCTGCTTCTCCGCAGCCTGCGCCTCCGCGAAGCCAGCCACCCTTGGATCAGAAAGACTTGAAAAGAGGCCATGTCTGCATGGAACATGCCCAGACATCCTCCTTGTGCTTCTTCCCTAAGCCACAAGCAGTAGCAGGTGGCAGGTGGCAGGTGGCAGGGGGTACCCACTGCGGGCCCAGGTGACATGGACAAGTTCGAGCTAAGGTGAGCAGGCCACGCGTGGGTTTACACCAGCGCTGCACCGCTTGGCGGTGTGGTAGGAGCACGAGGGGCTTCGGCATCCTCAGGCTCTGTGACACCGCCCCTCAGACACCAGGGGACGACTGCGTTCTTCCCCACGAAGGACCCAGGTAATTAAATAACCGGAGTCTCTGAGAAGCCGCCGCTGCCCTTGAGGCCCAGCACATTGCTGTGTGGCTCTATTTGAGAAATGGCACTCGATCCTTTGATCCCAAGCAGACTGCAGGGGAGCTGTGAGCGCAGGTGACAGGGGTGTGGCTTCTCCCAGGCTGCGGGTCCTGGGCGACATCCGTGTGCCCGCCTCACCCAGTCCTGCAGGCGGGCTCGCTGTGAGGGTCTGGTCTACAAATTCCCCAGTGCGGTTCCTGAGAGACCCAGCACCTGCCAGGGGTGCTCGCTGCCTGCTGCTCCTCCAGGCCTCCAGGGTCCCGGCCCCCGGGCACAATCCCTTCCATCAGCACATTTTCTCCTGGCACAGGCGGGTCTGAGATGAACCCGGCACGGTCCCAGACTTCTCCGTGTAAATCACCGAGAAATATGACGACCTTCTGCAGGAATGCTGCTCTGCATTTCAAAGTTCACCCACTCCCAGACTAAATCAGCCTCTCGGCCTATGCTCTGCCGCTTTCTCCAACAGCCTGACCCGAGTCCCCTTCAACCCTTTCTCTCCCACAGAAGTCCCCCATAACTGCCCTCGGGTACAGAAGGGTCGCATCTGCCCACTTTCCACTGTTTAAAAGGCTAGAGAACAGGTGCTGGACACATCAAAAATGACTACTGATGCTCGTACAACGCCGACACCCACTGCTTCCTCTACCCCAAGGAAGAGGTCTGGAAGGAGCCAGGCGCCTGGGACAGAGGAGCAGCGCTTAGAAGGGACTCAGCCTGCACCATCTGCAGCCTGGGTCGTCTGCTCCCGGACCGGGGGACATGGGAGGCTGGCATGGGTGGTGACAGTTCCGAGACCTCCAGGCACTTACTGTGTGCCAGGCACTGCACCCGCACCACTGAGTCCCCTGCTGAGCCCCTAAAACTCGGCCACCTCTCCCAGCACCGGGCGGCTCCGGCCGAGACCCACACCAAGATTCTGGATCACGGGTGGGTCGAGCTCAGAGTTGGAAAACTTACTTAGGTCAAAATCTGGGGACGCCAAAGAATTCAGAGCAGCTGCAAAAGCCCCGGAACAAAATCTTTAACCAAATACAGAAGTCTCATAAAATGCCAGGGGCCTGGAAAATGATTTCATAAGTTATTTTGATGACAAAAAAATGTATGAAACAGAATTGACTAATTCATAAATAACTCCAGAATCTCATCTATTATTTCTCACATCATAACTTACAATGGAATAATTGTTTCTAATTCTTCCGAGTATTTTCTCATGCTTTTTGGGTCCCTTTGGTAAATCTTATTAGTTGGGTAACTCCTAAGACATTTGCAGCTTTCTTCTGTGATGAGGAGAACAAGTAAATATTCACAGTAATTTGTTTTTAGTACAACATGGCATTAATTCCATCTCTGGGGCCTCTCTTTTTTTAAAAATTTTTCGTCTCAGGGAAAATTGGCTTAAATTCCCCAAAGAAAGGCTTTCAGAGCAAACAACAGCAAGAAGACCAGCATCCTGTGATCTTACACAAATCTCAACTTACATTCTATTTACTGTGTACATTCCTGCAAACCAGTATGAACATCACTCCATTTAGATAATAATAATCAAATTATCCAACTCAGGATCACATGTTTTACAGATTTTGGTCTAAATTTAATATAAAAATGCAGTATTCCTTGTTTGGAAGAGTTTATTAAGTGTTAGCAAAGAAAAAGCTTTTTCAATAGTCTATAACTCTCTAATGGCCTTTTTCAAATAAAATGGGAAAGAATTTGAAAAGAAACCTATATCAGTGAGCTGCAATTGTAACATTCCGGTACAGGTCTATAAATCTTGACATGCCCACAGATTGCCTAAACCAGCAATACAATCTGTCCAAACCTCATTGTCTCCACGACCAGCCAGCCTCATTTTAAGAAATGTATGTGGTCTTCAACCTAATTTTATCACCTTCATTTGTAAACTAGTCAATCAATCAAAGCATCCGGGGAGTCTAAATAGAAAAAGGAGTGCATTTTCATGCATTCCAGGCGACACAGCTAAAAATTAATCTCCACTTGATCAGACATTTCTTGCCCTCATCTCAATAGACTATCATTAGGGTCAGCGATGTATATTAAAAATAGAGTTACCGCAAACAGTTCTCCGCTGGCCTGTGCGGGCTGCCTGCACTGTCCTAGACCACCCTCCACGGTGGGAGCCGGGGATGAGCGCCACATTCACCTGCCGGGAATGGCTGGAAATACAGTTAGGAAGGAGGTGGCCTCTCCCAGGTGCCTGGACAGGAGCAAGCTGCTTGCCCAAGAGATGCTGTCGCCCCTCCACCATGATGAGACACTTCCCAGAGCACATTCAAGATGTAGCCCCGGTGGGCCCTGCACGCTGGGGGTGGGCAGGACGGGCAGGCAGCGTGGCCAGGGCTGGGAGTGTCCGGTCCTGTGTCAGGGCCACTCCTCCTCCCAGCGTGCCACCTCCCGGGCCGTGACACCGGGGCCTACGGTGAGGCTTCAGTGGTTCTTCGACAGGTGTCCCTTTGGGCCTGTGGGTTCCTAGCGAAGGCCCTCACTCCCTGGAGATGCGCTCACTGAAGGACAGGACTGGCAGGTGGTGATGCCACCTCCCCCATTGGGCCGGGAGCACCCCGACTCTTTGGCCCACACCCAGATCGAGGCATCGGTAATCTCCCCATAGCTGGAACCTGACACGCTCTCCTCCCATGTAGACACAGTGCCGCCAGTCTACACATCCTCCCTCCCAACACAGAAGCCAGGGGTGACCTTTGAAGGCACAGACTTGGTCCTCCTGCTGTTCCCCTGAAGCTGCAGCGGCTCCCATCCAGCTCGGTGGTAGCGAAGTCCTTCCAATGGGACTTAAATCGGGGCAAAAGAACTGGGTCTCCTTGCATGGTGAGACTCACCCTGGACCTGCGATCTCCCCACAATGACCTCAGTTTATGAGCCTGACAAAATCCCAGTCCTAGGCCTGGGACCACAGCTGAGATTGTGAACAATCAAGCCGGGTATTTTCTTTTCTTTTTGTTGGTACTGGGGATCGAACTCGGATCCTTGCGCCTTCGAGGCAGGCAGCAGAACCATGGAGCTAAATCCCCGGGGCCAGTCAAGCTGGGTATTAAGCTCTTCTCCAAGAAGGGCGGTGGGTGGAGCAGTTTAACTCCTTCATCTCCTCTACCACCTGCTCTGGAAGGGGAGGCACTGGGGTCCCTTCTGAGTCAGAACTTCCACCAGTGTAGACACGGCAGGGACAGGTTTCCAGTGGCCTCAGCTGCGCAGGGCTGGGCGGGAAGGAGAGGAGAGGACACGAGCCTGGTGTGTGGCCCTGACCGCCCTGGGCTGGGCCTGGGGCCTGTGCCTCCACCCCAACAGGAACTCGGGCATGGGGGACTGCGACAGGGGCAGAAAGAGCCCCGCGTGCCGCACAGGGCCTGGCCCTCAGTGACGTTCTCCTCCTTTTCCGTTTGCCAGCCCCAGGCAAAGCTGAGACAGGAGCCAGGCGAGTTTCTCCCCAGCCCACCCCAGAGGCCCAGGCCCGGAGCAGCTGCAGATCGGCTGGTGCTGAAGGACTGGAGGACCCTGCCCAGTAGCGGTCTGCAGGACCTGCTCATTCTCCCACCCGGCTCAGCGCGGCTGCCCGCCTCCCTCTGCCCCTGCCCCAGCCCTGTGCCGCCCGGACCCCAAAGCTCAAAGCTGAGGACAGGATCTGTCGCTGCGCCTCCCCGGGGCAGGCGCCCACTGTGTGCCCAGGCCAGTGCTGGTTCTGGGGTGCGGAGTGGGAGGGAGACCGGTCCCTGCGCGGGAGGGCAGTGACTGCAGTGCCCAGCGGCCGTGCTTTCTTCACCTGAGCAGCTGAGCATTTCTTTTACTCTGTGTTAGGAAACATACATGTCCTCCTGGTCATGAGCACTGGACACCACTGTGCAGGGCGATGTAAGGCGGAGGAAGAGGGTTGCATATCTGTGTGTGTGGCGCCCCCTCAGCCCGCTGCAACCTGAGCCCAGCAGGGGCGGAGCCCAGGTTGGCACCGAGCAGACTCAGAAGGGAGAATCTGATCTTCTCCAGGTGGAAATGAGCAGAAAACAAGCCCATCTCAGAGGCTGGCCAAGCTGCAGCCAAGGACAGGATACTGTTTGTCCCAGGTTAAAAAGCCAGCACAGGGATTTGAACCCAGGACAGTTATGTTCTCTAGCCGCATAGAGGACTTAGCAGTCGAGCGTGGGCTTTGAGTCGGAGGAGAAAAGGTTAGGGTTTCAGCTCTGCCCTGTACTTGCTGTGAGACTTGATGAGTCACATGGTTCCCTTGGTCTGAAACAGGAATAATCACAGGGCTTCCTGCCGAGGGCTTGCCGGTGGGTGCATAATAAATGTTCAATAAATACCAGGGAGCACTCTTCTTAATATTGGGTTCTTTCCTATTCCATTCAATCTTACCATCACCAGAGTGAATTCTCTCGTCTGACTCTAGAACACTGCAACCACATGAAAAAGGTACACTGGGGCTGGGGATTTAGCTCAGTGGTTTCACCGCCTGCTGTGCAGGCACAAGGACCTGAGTTCAATCCCCGGTACCAAAAAAAAAAAAAAAAAAGGTACACTGGATATTTATTGATTTGTTAAATGGCTAAGTGAAGGAATACATGAATAAAGTTCTATGCATACACTAAATTAACTACATGATGCAATATTCCCCTTTCCTTTGTAAAATTGAGGAATTCAACCTGAAAACAGAAAATAGATATATGCATTGTAGATCTTTGTAGTGTGGCAGTCTGTGGACATGATTTCAAAGGTTGTCAAACTGGCTAAGAACCTAAATGCTCTAAGGTAAAAACTGTGGGAACAGGGAAGAGATTGGCATCTCCCGCCACCTTAGGAGTGTCCAAGGAAGGAGGACAGGACATGTGGGCAGTGCACGCCTGTCATGCCAGCAGGCTGAGGCAGGACAATCGTCACAAGTTCGAGGCCGGCCTGGGCTGCCTAGTGAGACCTTGTCTCAAAAAACATTTTTTTAAGTATGTAAAAGAGAATGAATAGGAGGAGGGTCACAGGGGCACATGTGTCAAAACCCACACAACCAGACACACAGAGTGAACCCTGATGTCACCTGGGGGCTTCTGTTGGAGACACCGAGTCCACCCTGGCTCCGGAGCTGCGACAAACGGCCCACACTGTGGACGTCGGTGACGACTGAGGAGGCGTGGGGAGGAGCTATGAGCCTGGATTCCGTATGATTTTCCTTCAGACCTGAAACTGCTTTGAAACATAACATCTATTTAAAAAGACCTAAAATCGAACAAACAAGTAAACTCTAGGAACAGAAAGAGATTACTCTGGAAGAGAATATTCGGTTCCAGCGAGGCGCACAGAGGGGCGGGGAGAGCGGGTCCCGCTTGGGGTCTGAGACAGAACCAGGGAGCAGCCCAAAGCCCCCAGGACCCAGCGGCGGGTACCCCTGCCGCACGGGGCTCCTGGCCCGGGGCTCGGCTGCCTGCCACCTGCAGCCTGCCCAGGGCGGGCGAAGACTGCGGCTCCAGAGGGGACTGCGCCCAGCTGGGGTGGGTTTTCACGGCGGGGCCAGGGCCCAGCGCTGGCCGCCTCCCGCTGCCCCCTCCCGGGACCCCACCAAGCCACAGGGCTTCCTCCCGCTCTGCGCTCACCCACTCATCCCTCCCGCCTTCACTTTTGAGTTTTACTTTGAAATCCAGGCATCCCTGAACCTAGAGAAACGCACACCCCGCTCTCAACTGCAGAGCCGGCCAGCTTCAACCTGCGGAACCGCTGGATCCGCCCGAGGGACACAGAGCCCCAAGACCAGAACGTCCGCGAGGTAAGGCGGACTCAGGCTGAAGCGTTCCGGGTTTCTCTTACCCGAGACCAAAGTTAGAGAAATTAAAACGCAAAACAAAAGGCAGACAAGGGAAGGGGGCAGGGAGACAGATCTTTTGCAAAAGACAGATACGGGCTAGCAACGATTCCAATTAAACCGTGAGGCCGTCCTCTCAAGTGAAATAAACAGGACACACGTGTGCAAATACCGAATAGTTTCTCTGCTGCGAGAAACTGAAAGTGTAAATGAGTACTAAAAGGTATGATAGATAATGAGAAATAGGAAGAAAAGGGGCAAAGGAAGGGGAAGTGGGAAGGTGGGGGAAAGGATAGAAGGGAATGGAATTCATATGAGAAAATGAAAAAAGGAAACAAAGTCTGTAAATAGGGAGGGAAGGAGGGGGTGAAGGGAGGGCAGGGGAAGGCGGAAAGATAAGAACCAAGATGCATCGTGTACAGGCACAAGATGTCAATGATGAATGTGAACATATTGTGTACCTAAAATGTACCAATAAAAGAATTAAAGCCAAAAAATAAAGATTTGATTTAAGAAAGAAAAAAACTTTAAAAAGCGGTGTAGGACATTTGCAGGCGCCCACCCTAGAAGCGACGCGTTCTGCCGCACCGCACGTTAGTTTGCTTCTCACTCTGTGCCCACCGGGAAAGCGCCTTCTGCAGCCTCCAAACCCACCGATGCCACGCGGGATCCATGCCCTCCTCCAGGCTGCCGCTGCAGCCTGCATCTTCTTCGGTCTCGCTCTTCCCGAGGCACCGGGCACCGAGAGGGAGCCAGGCCCAGGGCACTCGTCCGCGTGGCCGCCGGCGCCTGCGAGCGCGCTCCAGGGTGTGCGTGGGGGCGGGCAGTGGGCCGTGCCTTCCAGAGCCACAGGCTCCGGTCCGCGTCTTGCCGAAGTCTCCCATTCGCACGGTGTTTGGTGTTTGTCGTGCGCTTGCACTACTTCTAATCATGAAGCAAATACACGGCCCTACTCTGCCGGGATCAGTCTCCATCCGGCCCCGCCGGGGAACTCAGCGTTTGCTGGGCTGGGTTGAGTTGGTTTGGTTTGGTTCTTGGAGCGGCACCGCGGACGGGTCCCAGGGCCTCACACCCACTAGGCAGCCTCGCCGGGCCTCACCGCTGATTTCGCTACACAGGTGTCTTTACACGCATGCATCTTCTTGAAATTGCTTTTTTACATGGAAATATATAAGGAGAATAACATCAAAGACTGACACGCACCGTCTGTACGCACCGGCGAGCCTAAGAACTCGTACAAATATTCACAGCTTTCCACACACTCGTCCTTTGAGGTAGATATTGTTATTGCAGCTGTTGATATCTAAGTGTCGGTCATCACTGCATCACTGTTTACTATTGAAATGTACTGTTTTGCGGATGAGGAAACTGAGGCACAGATTAATTTGTTCAAGGTCACATCTCCTGGAAAGTAGTTTGTGCTTCTATACATGCGCTCACCCTGTTCTTCCTAACAGGCGCATGCTCTTCCACCGTGCCCTGCACCATGGTCTGTTTCACCACCTCCTTGGGGCGGGGTTCTGGTCTTCAGCAATGACCAGTCGACCCTTTTACACTGGTCGCCACTTTCTTGCGGGACTGTACCCACGCTGGCAAGGAACTAGGTCCACGCCTACCCATTCCGTACCTTGGCAGTTACCGCTAAACTCCCGTCTGAGAGGTCCCGGGAATTTGCACGCGTGCCCGTCCCCCTAAAGTGCCGTCCTCCCGAACCCGCTGATTCCGACCGCACCGGACCTCGCCAGTGCTGAGGGTCTCTCCCGCGTGTCTGAGGACCACCTAGAATCTTCTCCCCTCCCCTCTTCTCGCTGCGTGGCCAGCCCCCTCGCCTGGGAAGCTCTCTGGAGCCTGAGCTTGAGCCTCCGCCTGTTTCCCAGGCTGCACAGGCGACGGGATTCGTCTCGCGCTGCGGCCCCCAGCAACTCGCCCATCTCGTCCCTGCGAGGCTCCTCTGAAGACCCCCGTGTGGCGCCTGTCCCCGCTCTGGCTCCTCCTAGGAGAGCTGACGTCCGTTCCCCGTGCCTCTGACTCCAGCGGCCGAGGGAACTGAGTCACGGGCGCCCGGGCCGCAGGGCCTGGAGGTGGGAACTGTGGCTGCCGGGTGGCTGAGGGTAGAGGCCTCCCCGGCAGGCAGCGCCAGTGACATCGGAGATCGGCCTGAGGAGACGCGAGTCCCCGCTCTGCGGGCCCCGGGGGCAGCCCTGGCCGGAGCCTCTGTTCAGGGCGTGGCCAACACAGGAGGCCTCTGTGCAGGGCGGGCGACAAGCCAAGCCAAGGCTTCCTTTCTTTTCCATTGTCAAAATCAGGAAATTTATTTATTTATTCATTTATTTTTTAACTGTATATCCTTTTATCGGTACATTTTAGGTATACAATATGACATTCATCATTGGAAATCTGCACCTTTACATAATCTCTTGGTTCTTATTTTTCCCCCTTCCCCTGCCCTCCCTTAACCCCTCCACTCCTCCCTATTTACAGAGACTTTGTTTCCATTTTTCATTTTCTCATATTAATTCTCTTCTCTTCTTTCCTTTCTCCTACCCCTCCCACTTCCCCTTCCCTTTTGCCCCTTTTCTTCCTATTTCACATTATCTATTATACCTTTTAGTCCTTATTTACACTTTCAGTTTCTCACACTAGAGAAACTATTCAGTATTTATTCATGTGTGTTCTATTTATTTCACTTAAGAGTATCGCCTCAATGTGCATCCACTTAGCTATACATGTCTCTAATTTCTCATTTTTTATGGCTGAGTAGTACTCCATTTTATTTAAAAAAACATTTTCTTTATCCAGTTTCCAGTTGATGGGCAATTGGGCTGCTTCCAAGTTTTAGCTATTACAAATTGTGCTGCTATGAACATGGGTGCACATATATCACTGTGGTATGATTCTTTTAATTCTTTGGGGAAGATACCCAGCAGGGGAATAGCTGGGTCAAATGGGACTTCCAGTCCTAGTTCTTTGAGGTATCTCCATACTGATTTCCACAGTGCTTGCACCAGTCTGCACTCCCACCAGCAGTGAAGCAGGGTTCCTCTTTCCCTACACCCCTGCCAGCATTTGTTATTGGTTGATTTCATGATAGCAGCCATTCTTTCTGGGGTGAGGTGGAATCTCAGCGTTGTTTTCATTTGGATCTCTAAAATGACCAGTGATGTTGAACATTTTTTCATTTGTTTATTTGCCATTTCTATTTGTCTGAGAAATGTCTGTGCATTTCAGATCCCATTTTCAGATTGGGTCTATAAATTTGGGAGGTCTGATTTTTTTAACTTCTTTATAGATTCAAAATAGTAGACCTTTGTCTGAGGGACCATTGGTGAAAATTTTTTCCCACATGTGGGTTGTTTCTTCACACTGTTGGTGGTTTATCTTGCTGTGCAGAAGCTTTTTAGTAAGAAGACATTCCACTTGTTGATTGTGCTAGTTCACGGGCAACTGAGGTTTTGTTCATAAAATCTTTTGCTACACCAATGTCTTCAAGAGTTCTACCTAACCTCTGTTCCATCTGGTTCAGCGTTTCTGTTTTAATGTTTAGATCTTTAATCCATTTTGATTTTAGTTTAGTGCATGGTGAGAGATATAGGTCTAGTTTTAGTCTTTGGCAAGTTGAAACCCAATTCTCCAGCACCATTTACTAAAGAGGCTATCTTTCCTCCAGTGAGGGTGTTTGGCTCCTTTGTCAAAGATGAGGTGGCTGAGTGTGTCTGGAGTTGTTTCTGCATCTTCTAATCTGTTCCACTGGTCCTCAGGTCTGTTTCTTTCCCAGTACCATGCTGTTTTTATCACAGTAGCTTTGTAGTATAGTTTCAAGGTGGGGGTTGTAATACCCCCTGCCATGTCTCTGTTACCTAGAATTGCTTTTGCTATTCTGGGTCTCTTCTTGTTTCAAATGAATTTTTGGATTGTTTTCTCAAGGTCTATGAAGTATGCTCCTGGGATTTCAATTGGGATTGCATTGAATTTATATAGCAGTTTTGGAAGTATGGTCATTTTCACTATGTTAAACCTTTCTACCCAGGAGCAAGGGATGTCTTCCCATTTTCTGATATCATCTTTAATCTCTCTTTTCAAAGTGCTATAGTTTTGAGAGAAGAGGTCTTTGATTTCTTTTGTTAGGTTGATTCCTAAGTATTTCAGTTTTTTGGATGCTATTGTAAAAGGAATTGTTTGTCCCATTTCTGTCTCAGTGAGTCTGTTGTTCATGTAGAGGAAAGCTATTGATTTTTGTGTGTTGACCTTGTATCCAGATACTTTACTGAATTTGTTTATTGAGTCTAGAAGACTTTTGGTGGAGTTCTTGGGGTCTTCTATATAGAGTATTACATCATCTGCAAATAATGACAACTTGACTTCTTCATTTCCTATTTTTGTTCCTTTTATTTCTTTCTCTTGTCTAATTCCTATGGCTAATGTTTCCAAAACTATATTGAACAGGAGTGGTGATAGTGGACATCCTTGTCTTGCTCATTTTAATGTGAAGGATTTCAGTTTTTGACCATTTAGTATGATATTGGCTGTTGGTTTTTCATAGATGGCTTTTATCAGATTGAGGTAGAGACCGTCTATTTCAATTTATTGTAGGGTTTTTATCATAAATGCATGTTGGATTTTGTCAAATGCTTTTTCTGCATCTATTGAAATGATCATATGGTGTTTTTCCTTGGCTTTATTGATATAGTGTATTACATTGATTGATTTGCATATGTTGAACCATCCCTGCATCCCTGGGATGAATCCCTCTTGGTCAGGGTGCATGATCTTCTTGATGATCTTCTGCATTCTGTTTGCCAGTATCTTATTAAGGATTTTTGCATCTATGTTCATTAGTGAGATTGGCCTATAGTTCTCTTTTTCAGTTGGATCTTTCTCTGCTTTGGGGATCAAGGTGATGATTGCTTTTAGGAATGAATTCGGGAGTACTGCTTCCCTTTCAATTTCGTTGAAGAGTTTAAACAGTAGTGCCAGTAGTTCCACTCTAAACGTCTTGTAGAATTCAGCAGTGAAACCATCAGGACCTGGGATTTTCTTAGTTGGTAAGTTTTTAATTATGTTTTCAATTTCATTGATTGATATTGGGTTGTTTAGAATTTTTAGGTCCTCTTCATTCAACTTTGGTAATTCATATGTGTCTAGGAATCTGTCCATTTCTTCTGTGTTTTCCATCTTATTGGTGTATAGGTTCTGGAAGTAGGTATTGATGATCCTCTGGATTTCTGTTGGGTCCACTGTAATTTCATCCTTTTTGTTCCTAATTGCATGGATTTGGGCCTTTTCTTTCCTTTTTCTGATAAGTTTGGCTAAGGGTTTGTCAATTTTGTTTATTCCTTTGAAGAACCAACTCTTGGCTTCATTGATTTTTTGTATTGTTCTCTTAGTCTCTAGTCCATTGATTTGTGCTCTGATCTTTAAAATTTCCTCCCTTGTATGAGCTTTGGGTTTGTCCTGCTCTTCTTTTTCTAGAAGCTTGAGGTTCAGCATCAGGTTGTTTAATTGGGCTTGCTCTGTTTTCCTAATATGAGTATTCACTGCTATGAATTTCCCTCCTAAGACTGCTTTCATTGTGTCCCATAGATTCCAATATGCTGTATTGTCATTGTTATTTAATTGTAGGAACTGTCTGATTTCTTCTTTAATTTCCTCTGTGACCCACTGGTTATTCAGAAGTCTGTTGTTCAATTTCCATGTGTTTATGAAATTCTTGTGGTTTCTTTTGCTATGGATCTCCAATTTCATTACACTATGGTCTGACAATATACAGGAGATAACTTCAATTCCTTTGCACTTAGCTAAATAGGTTCTATGAGCAAGTATGTGGTCTATTTTGGAGAACAACCCATATGCAGCTGAAAAGAATGTGTATTCTGATTTTGTGCATGGAACACTGTGTAAACATCTGTTAAGTTCATTTGTTCAAGAGTTTGATTGAGTTCTAGTATTCTGTTGCTTGGTTTTTGTCTAGTTGTCTATCTATTTGTGACAATGGGGTATTGAGGTCCCCCACTACTATTGTATTAGTGCTTACATGATTTTTCATGTCCATTAGTATTTGTTTTATATAGTTGGGTGCACAAGTGTTTGGTGCATATATATTTATGTCATCTCTTCCTCTTGGATTGTTCCCTTTACAAGGATGTAGTGTCCTTCTTTGTCTCTCTTAATCAGTGTGGGTTTGAACTCCACTTGGTCTGCAAAGAGGATAGCTACTCCTGCTTTTTTTTCAGGTCACTGTCACATGGAGTGTTGTTTTCCAACCTTTAACTTTCACTCTATGAGTTTCTTTTTGAATTAAGTGTGTTTCTTGTATGCAGCACATTGTTGGATCTTGCTTCTTGACCCAATCTGCCAGTCTATTTCTTTTCATTGGTGAGTTGAGACCATTAACACTGATGGTTATACCTGATATGTATTGACTTATCATTGTCATGACTTTTTCTTTTTGTTGGATTCTCCCCTTTTCCTTTTAATTTCTTGTCGTGCCCAGTGGATTCATTCTCCTGGGCTTCCTGAGGTTGTGATCCTTGTTTTCTTTTCCTAGGATTTTGTCTAAAAATTTTTGGAGTGCTGGTTTGGTATTCATGAAATTCCTGAGGTGCTCTTTATCATGAAAGTGTCTTATTTCTCCATCAATTTTGAAAGATAGTTTTGCAGGGTACATCAATCTGGGTTGGAGGCTGTTTTCCTTTAGGGCTTGAAATACATCACTCCAAGCTCTTCTTGCCTTGAGGGTTTGCATTGAGAAGTCTGCTGTGATTCTGATGGGCTTTCCTTTGTGTGTGATTTGTTTCTTTTCTCTAATTGCTTGTACAACTTTGTTCTTTTGTTGGGTTTCTGGAATCTTAATTAACTTATTATATGCCTATGTGTAGATTTTTTTTGATCAAGACTAGTTGGAGTCCTATATCCCTCACTTATCTGTATGTCAAGTTCTTTTCCCCTGCTTGGGAAGTTTTCTGCCATTACTTCTGTGAACACATTTTTATGTTGTCTGCACTCTCTCCTGTTTCTTCATTGACTCCAATCAGTCTTATGTTCTTCTTTCCATCGTCTAGCAGCTACTGGATTGATTTCTCATGGTCCCTTACAATTTTAAAGAAATTTTTCTTTTCCTGGTCACTAATTGAAATCTTATCTTCTTTTTTTTTTTTTTGGTACCGGGGATCGAACTCAGGTCCTTGCACTTGCACAGCAGGCAGTGAAACCACTGAGCTAAATCCCCAGCCTGCAATCTTATCTTCTATATCTGAAATTCTGTCCTCACACTGGCTCATTCTGCTGCATAGACTTTCAATGGAGTTTTTCATCTACTGGAAATCTGTTTGCATCTGTTTTATGGATTCCATTTGTTTCCTATGTTGGAATTCCATCATGTTCCTCAGCTCCTCTATTTTTTCATCTGTGTCCTCTCTAGATTTATTAATCATGTCTTGCACTATGGGTACAATCTCTGCTGTTATGTGAGAAATTATTTCTGATTTCATTTTTTTCAGATCTTCTTTTGTTGCTAGTTCAGGGAGTCCAGGTGGTTGAGTATCAGAGTGTTCCATCTCATTTCCCTTTGGAGTTGCTGTAGGTGATCTGGAAGTCTGCTTCTGAGGCTTGTTTACATGTCTTCTCATTTCTATGGCGGGGGGAGGTGCTGCTGGCACCCACGTGCCTCACCTCCTCTGTGCTGGGAGCAGTGGTAGGTTGGCCTGGAATCCTCCTACTCTGCAATGGGAGCTGTGCCACTTTGACCCAGAAGCCTCCTCTGTGCTGGGTGCTGTCAAAATCAGGAAATTTAATGTTGACAAAATATTTCTCAGGTAATTTTTAATTTGCCAGTTCTCCCAATAATTTTATTTTCTTTCTTTCTTTTCTGAGACAGGTTCTCACTCAGTTCAGCTTGGCCTTGAACTCACTATGTAGCCCAGGCTGGCCTCGAACTCATGGTGCTCCTCCTGCCTCAGCCTCCTGAGTGCTGGGATCACAGGCATGGCTCTTTATGGCTTTTTTTTTTCTGGGATCACTCAATACATTAATCATTGGATCCCTTTACTCTTGTTTAGTCTGGGACTGTGCCTCAACGTTATTTGTCTTAAAAGCTATGGATATACTTGAAGAATCCAAGCCCTTCATGTTGTGTATCGTCCTGCTAATTGAGTTGATCTGATTTTTTCATAATTAAATTCAGATGATGAGTTTTGGACAAGAAAAATCAAGCAGTACTATGCTCTTCTCAGTGAATTCCATCAGAACACACCAGATGTCAGCTTCATTAATTACTGGTGATGTTAATTTTTTCCTTTCTTTAATTTTTATTTTTTTTAGCCATGTTTGCTGTACATATTGGTCTCATTCTTCGTGGGCAGTAGCTACATATGGACAACACACCTTCAGTCCTTTTACATCCCCTTCACACCCCTTCCACCCCCACCTCCTGATCCCCTTCCCCTTCCTTACTTCCTTCCCACAAGGGGTCACTCTAGAGAGAAAAGGAAAACAAAGAATTGTGTTAAAGAAATGCTGCTGTCAGACCAGCGAGAATCATTGTGAACACTGGAAAGTGAGCTCCTCTCGACGGCACAGCCATCATGGCCACGAGGGGACGTCGTGCCCTAGGGAGAGGGAGGCACCCACCCCCACCCTCCAGAATGTCACTGTGTCCCCTACTATGAGTCCCTTCAACCAAATGCTAATATGAATCGAATGTAGCGTGTCTGCTAGGGTGTAAACAGGAAATGTCCCCATCTGCTAGGGGTGTAAACAGGAAGTGTTCCCCAACTACATGCAGGCCTCAACCCCCAGGGCAGCAGAGCTCAGAGGTGGGGCCCAGAGAAGAGCCTGGGTCCTGAGGGTGCTGACCCCATGAATGATGACGTTCAGCTGAATGGGCCACTAAGAGGTGGGGCCACAGGAGGAAGGGGTCCCCAGGTGCCTAGGAAGGCTTTGTCTGGCTCCCACCCCTTTCCTCTCTGTCTCTCTGACTCTGCTGACTCACTACCATGAGGTAAGCAGCTTCTCACCCACTCTTCCACCCTGGCATTTCTTCCTCTTCTCAGGACCCAGCAAAAGAAGCTGCCAACCACAGACTGAACCCTCTGGAACTGTGAGCCACAGCAAACCCTTCTTCCTTGGAGTGAACTTCATCAGGTTTCTGTCTTAGGAATGGGAAGCTGACTGACACAACACCTTTCAAAGGACATAAGCTCAAGACTGCACTGACTCAAGAAAAAGGAAACCAAGGTGGTCAGTCCTCTGTGTCCATGTGCACTATGTCTATGCATTCATTCAGCTGTGGATTATAAAATACTTGGAGCAAAAATGAATCTGTACTGAACACATACATACAGACTTTTTCTTGTAATTACTCCTTAAACAATACAACAGCTATTTACACAACATTTACATTGCATTTTGCATTGTAAGTAACCTGGAGGTGATTTAAAGTACACAAGAGGTAGCCAGGCAAGGTGGCACACACCTGTAATCCCAGCACATGAGAGGCTGAGGCAGGAGGATTGCCACGAATTTGAGGCCAACCTGGGCTACATAGTGAGACCCTGTCTCAAAAAACTACCACGGCATTTTCTGTAAAGGCCTTGGCCCTGTCCAGATGTGGTATCCTGCTGCTGTGGGGGGGGTCCCAGCACGAGTCTCACTCAGAGACTGAGAAATAATTACATTTTTATAAATCACAAAACTAAAGATTTTTATACATAATGTTACTTAAGCCAAAAAAGGAATATCCCAGGGTTTGACTTATCAGAAACACCTAGCTGCACAAAAATGACCTTCAACCTCAAGCTGTTTCCAGTTCAAGGAAGAGAAACTTCTGACCCATCATCACCAGGCCCGTTTGACAAATATCCCTGACAGGTGGTAGTAAGCTTAAAAATAAAAACATATCTTATCCTCTATAACTTAAAAAGTAATCATATAATTAATAGGTGAAAAACAGAGAGAAAGATTGCTGGAGATTAAGATTAAGCCCTGCAGAAGCGAATGTTCTAACTAGAAATTGGTTTAATTAATAGCACATTTTACATAATGATTACAGTGTAATTGCGCCGAGTAGCAGTGTCATTAAATATATCCATGCTCCTTTACAACACCCTAAGGCTAAAAATAATGAGTTACATTGAAAATCACTGTGCAACAGGTTCATAAATAACATTTAAGCCTATGGAAGGCACATACTTATAAATAATAAATATTTGCCTTTTGTAATTGAAGAAAAAATGACAGCCTTCTTTTTCTACTACCTTGTAGATTGCCATGTTATAATGCTGGAAAGATTTCTCCCCTTGCTTTCTCTGGAAGGTGCTGAATAATTTATTCAAATGCTAATATTCCACACAGCCTGACTTTGAGGGACAAATATTCCTATATCAAGAATAAATGCCAGGCGCTGATTACCTCTCCTGCCTGACTTTGCACCACGAATCCCCCCAAAACCACCACCGTCTATTACGCCTGTCAGATGAAGTTAGGGCCAAATTTTCTTGCCGAGAAGCAGCATTTTTCTTTAGTTAGAAATGATGCCTTCTCCTCGAATGTTCCTCATGCTTGGGGTTGCAATGTGTGCCGGCCGCTTGGTGACTAGACCCGGGGGGAGGGCAGCCCATCTGCCTCTGGCTGGCTGTCTTTCGCAGGGACACTCGATGCCCGTGACAGGGCGCTCAGGCCTGGAGGGCCTGTCCTGGGACGCAGGAGGGACAGGGCTGGATGGTGTCAGAGGGCAGACAGGGACAAGGCGCCTTCCCCAGAGCCAGCCCCCCTCCCCTGCCTTCCTGACCTGGAGCCCGCACCCCAGCATGGCGACCGGGGCACTGTCCTGCTCCCCTACCCCAGGCTGGAGGCTCCTTCTCCACCAGAGAGGGAAGAGGGCTGTGGCCTCAAGGACACCACCCTCCCTGTCCTTAAGGGAAAGGGGGCTGCACCAGGCCTCCACTTCCTGATCTGCAGAGTGAGGTGCCGCCTCGGTGTCCCCTGAGCTGGCTGCAGGAATTAAAGGGGGGCAAACTCACAGCAGCGGCTCACAGTGCACGACAGTGGGTGAGTGATGACCGCGCCCACCTGTGCAGAGAGACCCCAACCTGTCTGTCTGTCACTTCCCGCCATGGACTCCGGTCCCTTCTGGGGCAGCAAAGGACAGGGTTCCCTGCTGGGTCCCAGGCCAGTAGGGGGACAGCTTCCCGAGCTTGATGTCCCTCACCTCCCCAGAAAGCCCAGGTTCTACCCCTGCTCCTGGGAGGCCTGGCTGAACCCCATCTGCACTGTGCGGCCCCATCCGCCAGGGGTCCGTCCATCTCCTGGCTCACTGCAGCTCCTCTGGCACCACCCGCCGCCCCTGCAGGCTGCGTCACCACCCTGTCAGTCTGTGTGTAACTGCCGGCAGGCAGAGCACTTCTATTAGTGACTGCAGCAGGCGCGGCTGTTTGAGGGCCGTAAGAGGCCTTGGCGAGTGTTAGTGTAAAGGAGGGAGGGAGCAAGAGGGGTGATTCAAAAAGACAGTGTGTGCTTAAATAAAAACAGCTTGCTTCAGTGAAAGACACACTGCCGTGAATGGCCCTCAGGTCCTCCCCTTCACTGTGAGTGCTTGTCCCACCGCTCTGGCCACTTCCTGCAGCAGCTCTGGAGCCCTCTTTCCTGAGGGTCTCTATGAGCTGTGATCAAATATACAGTGACTGCTGCTGCCGAGCACCGTCCAGCGGAAAGGCAGCTCGTAAACACGCGAGGCTGTGTCCTCGTCCACATTGGTCACTGGATCTGGCGCTGTGCAACTCCTGGCTCTTCCTGAAAGTCAAAATGACCAGGAAAGAGAAACATTTTGAATGGAGTCAGGACATCAAGACAGCCAGGACCACACAGCTAAAGACCCTCCACAAACTCCAATAATTCCTGTATTCTCTTCTGTGAAACAGCTTTGCAGCATTTGTGAAAGGATTATTTAGTGGAAATACACGAACATAACATGTCCTGGCTTTTCACCAATACTGAGTTATAAAAATATTTCTTTATTATTATGTAAACTTCACAGATATCATTTTAAATGCAACTGTATAAGTTACCAGTGTTTCTGCTGCTCCGTACAGCAAGGCTCAAAGGGTTAAACAAGCAGGAGATTACTTTTCTCATGTCACAGGAAGTTCGAAGGCCAGGGCTGACTGGGGCTGCTCCCTGTAGCTGTGCACTCGTGGCTGCAGTGGAAGCGCTGTAGCTCCAACCATCACAGTTACAGTCGGGCAGGAAGCAGAGGGAAAGGATCGCCACTTCTCTGTTCCCTTTCATCAGGAGGAGACTCGCCCAGTCTTTCCCCTGCACCCCTGCTCAAGTGTAGCTACAGACTTGGGGGCACTGGGTGCCATCACAGCTGCTCTACTTCCTCCAAGTTCAGCTCTTCAGCCAGAGGAAAGCCACCCGGGACTGCCCTCCCTCTTCCAGTCCATGAGAACCAAGGGCATCCACAAGCAGGGCTCACGGGGATGCTCTGGGGTCGCTGTTGCTTGGTCAGGCCAGGCAAGCCTGGCGCAATCCTCTGTGCCATGAAGACCTGGCCCTCAGATGCCAGGGCCACCTTGGTGGCTCCCACTCAGTGGTAATCATGCAGATGGCTTCACAGCATTGGGGAGGACCGAGGGTGGGCAGCTAGACAGTCCTGCTGTGTATGACATGGCGTACAGTGGTGAGGAGGAGGGAGAAAGGACAGGGGACAGGAAAGGAGATGTGCATCACTAAATAGCAGAGCCGCAGAGCTCAGATAATACTTCTCAACCACAAGGTACAGCCCTGCACGTACTACTTCCCCCCTCCTTCCCACCTTGCATGCCAGGTCATACACATACCAGGACTGCCTAGTGCCCCTCATAGAGGGCGTTTAAGAAAAGCACGTGTAGACCTTTCAGGGCTCCTCCTGGGCTCTGGGACCCAGTTTGAGCTGTAGTTCACTCCTCCCTGGAGCAGCCAGGGGAAACAGAGGCCGCCCCAGTCCTGTGCAGTGTTTAATGAGGACAGGCTGAGTGGGAGAGTGCGGGGCAGCTCTTTCTGCTTGGCAGAGCCGGGCTATTAGGAGGAGGGATTGAGTGTCTGAGCAGCATGTCCTCCATTCCTCATCGAGGCCTCTGTCCCAAATTGCTGAGCCTCTGCTCAACAGTTAAATTAACATAACTAGCATTGTTGATGTTATTTCACAGCTGAACGCCCGGATATCCATACCCGGTGCTCCATGGGCTCAGTGCTGTGCACATCTGTAGGTGTCAGCTGGTGACGGATTCTGCTGAGCTGCACCGGGTCTGTCCTGTGGTATAGTCTTGCTCTACCAAAAGCCCTGCTGAACTGGAAGACCACATGTCCCTCCTCAACCCTGCGTGGCGTGGAGGTGACGGGTGGAGCTGCGCCAGGCCTGTGGCCTGTGCCCCTCTTCAGGCTGGGCTTTCTCCCTTGTAGAGTAGATCCAGTCCCCTCTATTCCAGGGCCACCTGAGAACAGGATGCTGTGGCCTCCTATCTCTCACATGCTGGCCCTCTGTGGCCAGGCATACGTCTGTAATCCCAGTGACAGAGCAATGATACAGTAAGCCAGGCCCTTGCCTTGCCTCCATGTTTTATTTCCACAGAATGTTTTGTTCCAGAAATGTAAGTTTGTGCTGCCGGGCAGCGCCCCTGCCCAGTGCATCAAAACGTTTTGTAGCTGTCTGAACTTCGGGACCTCGGGAGTGTTGTTAGCTCCGCCCTCTCGGGAGTGTCCTCTTAGCTCCGCCCCTGCTTCAGTGCGCATGCTCGCCTACCCCTAGACCTCCCTCTATAAGGAGGCTCCCGTTTCTAGTCAATTGCTCAGACTTCCGAATACAAACTCTTCTGAGCCTGCTGGTGTAATAATTGATTTTTTTCCATTTCTTAGAGTAATCTTTGGATTCTTGAGTCTTTAAATTGGGGTAGCTGCGACGCTGAGCTGTAATACTGAGCTGTAACTCTTGGCTATAGCACTGAGCTGTTCCACTTTGCCACAACAGTTTCCACATTATCCTAAAATCCTTTAGGTAACATGAATTATGTGTTACTAGAAGCAATGGGACCTGGCTTAGGGGAACCTCCAGAGGCTGGGACACCATCAATGCAAGGATGTCCCACAGGGGACCATCTGGAACCCACCAGCCCTCCCTGCGTCTCCCTCTCCAGCCATGGTCCTGGTTCATCCATTCATCCCACTCAGACTGGTTCAGTGGCTTCCTATGGACTAGAGGAGCAGCGGCCATGGCATCCAGCCCAACCTGGGACTCGACCAGCACCCTGAACCCTCTCCAGACTCCCAGGAGGTGGAGTCTGGGCGGCCGTGCATTCTGTGCAGCTGTGCCTGGTGACCTTCCAGGGGGGACGGGGTGGAGTGGAGACAGGTGACAACCCTCCACCAGGTGACCGAGGTGGATATTGGCAGTGGCGTGACTGCTGACAGCTTGTCCTTGACAAGGGCATGGAAACGTCCTCTCCTCTCTGCTCTTCCTGCCCAAGGCCATAACCTCAGAGTATTCAAGAGGATGCCACACAAAACCCGACCAGTGCTCCCCAAAACTGTCACACTCACCAAAACCAGGGAAGCCTGTGGCCCTACCACTGTCAAGTGGGCAACTTGTTTCAAGTGGGATCCCGGGACACGGTGAGGACACCGTGTAAAACCAAGGACTCGGCATGCAGTGCGGAGGTCAGTATGCGGGGCCGAGCACCCCGAGAACCCCACCGTCTTCCCAGACCCACACCCTCCTGAAGCAATTATTAACTCTCCCTCATGCAGCCACCACCCCAATGCTGTACACAAGGCAGCACCAGAAAACTGGCATCATATCACAGGGCCGTGCCGTTTGTCACCACTAGAGTGTGCCCTGCCAGCCTCTGGGACCAGGGATGGCACCGTCACCAGCTGACCTGACACAAGGGTCTGTTGCCCCAGGTCATCTCCCCGCTGGGGTGGACAGAGAGGCCCCCTAGCCTGGCTGGTGTCAGGGATCAGGGCACCATCCGAGACTAGATGATGTCCTTGTGCTCACTGCTCCTTTCTGAAGGACCAGTGTGTCCCCTCTTGGCCGGCTGACGCATGGTCAGCAGTCGGCCTGCTTCTGGGAATCCTCCTTCTGCCAGTCCTTCGGTCCTGCCCTGCCTGGCCTCTCCACGAGGACTGTACCTCAGGGGACCACCTGTCACGTCAGCCTTTGGAGCAGGGACACCTTGCGTCAGGTTTCCAGGAGAGATGCAGGCAGGGCCCACGTGAGCATTTTCTCTCCAAAGCAGCAGAAGGGGCGGGGCGCCCAGGGGTGCGGCTGTGGGCTGAATGAGGGATGCCGAAGCCCTTCCTCTCCCCTTTGTTCCCTGTGCTACATCTCCATTCGGTGACTTTTATCTCAAGAGCGCAGCAGAGGCTGAGGAGCCGATTCCGCTGGAAAACACCATTAATTCATCAGGCCTCTTGGTTCCATTTTTTAAGGGCCCTCACACATCTTGTGTTTTAATAAATGACTGAGCTCCCTGCCGGGGTTTGCAGAGTGTTAATGAACTTAGGAACTCGAGACGCTCGTGGCGGTCTATTCCCAGCCCTCTCGCGCAGATCACTGTGCCCACAGCCGCAGCTGCATTTTCCCATCAAAAGGGAACATGCTGCATCCCCTCAGCCTGGGCGGCCGGTACCCCTTCCCCAAAGCCAGCTGAGCTAAGAAGTGACCCTGTGCCCAACGCTCAGATCAGGCCCTCAGGAAGCTCGGGGCCACACAACTCCACACCCCACACACGCGTCGGCCTCTGACTGAAAGCTCCCAAGAGGGTGACATCCCAGCATGCTCAGCACCCAGCCCTCCCCAGAGGCTGGAGGCCCAGGCCTGCAGGCCGGCACGGACGCGACAGCAGAAGCACCACCGCTGGCTCCCTGTGATGGGGATGATCTAATCTTCAGCTTCATGTCTCTATTCCACACCGCATATGGCAGTAATATCGGCTCCCTCCTCAGCCTAACCATGACTAAACAGCTTGATGAATGTCATGCATCTTATCATCATACATGCATATTTTTAAATATAATTCACTTTTGATCTGTACCCTTGTGCAGTGGCGAATGAAAACAGTCAAGATTTCTTCCACTGTCTGCCTTTGAATGTATTAAACAGCCCGGCTGTCAATAGATTATATTCTTGTACAATGATAATAGCCCCCAAAACTAAGAGGCCTTGTCAGGAATTGCAGTTGTCACAGTTTGATGGGAATGGTTTTACTTGGGGTGCGTCTGCCGCACGATCCCGCATAATCTGGATATACATCACAGCATGACATGTAAATTTCCTGCTACTCTGCTTTCATTTCCAGAGGCAGCAATCAAATGAAAACCACTCAACCTCACCCAAATGTATAAATAATTTTCATTCAAACATATTAACAGTCAAAATATGAGAATTTATCACACAGTGCTGGGCCTTTTAAGAAGCAATAAAGACTTTACTTTTTAAGCATATTTCTCCTTAGAAAAGTAATATGAATAGTAACTTGCAATTTAAAAACTGCATTTGAAAGTCCACGTAGAAACCACTTAATCTGCAAACTTGGCGGATGTGAGGGGTTTGCCTGAGATTTGACGCCTGGAGAAAAGGGGCTGGAGCGAAATCCGGTGTAAGAGCATCGCATGCGGATCCTCATCACCTAGGCATAAAGGCCAGTGTCTGAAAACGCCGGCTATTTCATCTCTACTAAACACACCCTTTGTGCCGCACGAACAGTAGCGGATTCCTTCCTCTCCCTGTAAGCCCCGGTCAGCCCAGTTCACACAAGGTGACAAATGGCGCTTTCCCCTGTGAACCTCAGGTCTTCACTGAAAGCCCCGTAAACTGAGGCCTGCACCAGCCACCTCCCCTAGGGCAGTGATGGAGACACAGTGCCCTGGAGGAACCAGAGCAGCCTCTGTCCATGGGCAGCGTGGGGTGGCCGTGGGGAAGGACAGGAGCTCGGCATGCTCACCTGGCCCGAGGCCACCTCCCCTCCCATGCTGGGATTCGAAGCTCCCAGATGAAGACATGCACCTGGCCAGGCGGGCACCCCAAGGCAGGAAGAGGTCGTTAGGCACAGAAGGAAACCCCCAAGGAACAGAGCACCGGGACAGGGAGCCCAGCGGGCCGCCCACCCTGGAGTCACGGGGTGCCCTCCAACAGGGCTCACTCCACAGCCGGCCGCATCCTTGGGGACAGAAAGGCGAGGGTGATAAGCAAGAGTGGGTTCAGCCGCTGGGGCCTGCGTGGAGGGGAATCAACTGTCACTACTGCTGTCGGCACCCACGCTCTCCCGCCCCCCTCTAACGCGGGCCCTTTCCTCCCCCCCACGGCCCCACCCGGGGCCGAAACTGCTAAGGCGACAGCTTTCCAGCTCCCAGCGAGTGCGTCTGCAGGAGAGCCATATAACCTGGGTACAGCAAGCTCAGCCATTTGAAATAAAACTTTGCAGTACTAATGTTTTTGTAACTGCTTTCATATTGTAATGATATTTTTCCAAGCACTGGTTTTATTTGATCTTAAATACCTTTTTGGGAAAGTCCAGTGAGCTGACTCTAATAAAATCATGCTATTGAAAAAAGGTTTAAGTAGAATGTTCAGAATAAATTACAAAACTGCATGCAAGAACACCAGCTAGTGCTGCAATAAAAAGCCGAAAATGAGTATTCTTGCAATATATTTTAAAGAAGTAGTATACTTTTTTGTCCATTTTTTTTTCATGGAATGTTTCATAACAGAATGCCTCCGAGTCGTGAAAGGAGGGAAACGCAGACCAAATGAACAAACTCCAGGGAAACTGCATCTAAGGGGGGAAAAAAACCCTTGACTTTTGAGGGAGGATAGAATATATTTCATTTCATTTTCAATAACTGTTGGAAGATAATAGGAAATCTAATTTCCTTCCATTTGCTCAGCCAAAATACTTAAATTACATCGTACTTATCCTGTCATACTCCCCCAACATGTTCAGGACCCTTTAATGGGTTTCTCGTCCCTTCCGTACACGAGGGAACTGATCTGCTGGGGCAGAGCGGGGGACAGCGGGGAGGGAGCCTGTGGGCAGCTTCAGGCCTGGAGCACCTGGGTGTCTCGCTGCCCTTGGGGAGGCAGAGGAAGGCACCCCGGAATCCGGCGGGTGTCAGACTCCCAAGTCCTACGGCCCCGGCCCTCGCTCAGCCGCTCAACAGCACGGCCATGCCAAGTCCCCCAGCGTTTGCCGCATGCTTCCCGCCCTGAGTCCACCGTGTCTGAGCACCGGGCATGGGGAGAGGAGACAGAGAGGCAGACAGACAAGGCACTGACCTAGCTGCAGGCTCCCTATGGAACAGTGTGAATCATCGACGCGCATCCAAGCTCCCTCTCCTTCTCCTCGCAGAGGGACCGCGGTGGGAGCTGCTGCCGGCCCGGCCGCCCAACCGCTCCCCGCTGTCTTCGTCTTCGTCACGCGGAGCGGGGCCTGGCTCCACGCAGCCTGCGGCTCAGGGGCGGCAGAGCCCTCCGTCGGGCGCCCCCGACTCTCCTCTCGGAGGAAGCTTCGCAACGGTTCTGAAGACTGAAGTCTGAAGTCTGGGATCAAGGCGCCGTGCCGTCCCGGTCAGAGGCGGTGGGGGCTGTGCTCGCAGCCTGCAGGCGGCTCCTGTGCGTGCAAACCTGGCCTCGCCTGTCACCTCCTCGGGGCCCATCTGCACAGCCAGTCTCTCGGGCACACGCACGCGGCCACCACTGCAGGCGGGTCCATGGGCCAAGCGCAAGCCCGTGCCCTCTGCCACTGCTGGGTCTGCAAAGGGCAGGACTGGGCCAGCGGCACGGCCCCAGGGTGCCCTCGGGGGCCTCTCCGGCCTGCTGTCATTTTGTGGCTTCACTGTCACCCCTGGAAGTGCAGCCGTCCGACTACAGCGCTCCGATGCTCAGGACCGCAGAAGGCAGGACTCTGCACTGCCCGGGCTCCCGTCTCCACCTCTGCCCCGACAGAGGCCTGAGCCGCGGAGCCCGGTCTGGAGTCTGGTGTCGGGGCCGCGCTCTCTCCTCTGTTCTTCCCGCATCCGGCGCTGCCAGGAAGCCTTGGTGTCGCCTCAGTGGCGCCCGCCTCCTTCCTGCGAGGCTGCTCGGCCCGCAGCGCACCTGTCCGTGCCACGCGGCCTGGTCCACGCGGATGCCGCCTTACCTGGCCAGCCCTGCTTCCTGTTCCCCAGATTCCCTCCTGAAGACTCTTGGGGGTCAAAATTCGGCCCATAAATTGTCCAAACTTGGAAAATACGGAAGCTGAGAACACCTGAGGCCTTGATGACCTCGGCCGCCTGGGGCTGCCGGGGCAGGGGGCGCGTCCGGGCAACTGCTGGGCTGTGCAGAGGCTGACTGAACCCTGCCCTGCGGGAGACGCGGAATAAACACAGGCCGCTGCTCCACCGCACTCAGAGCTGCGCACGCTCGGGAGATCGCGGGCCACTAGACCGCGCCTCGGATTCCAGATGGAGTCACGCGAGGTCTGGCCGTCCCGGAACCGGATGGAGTTCAGAGACCACGCATGCGCACGCGCGCTCTGGCGGCTGGTCCGGCCCGCCCGCGGCTTCTGGGACACGGGCTCCCTGCGGCAGAGTGGCTGGCCCGAGCGCGAGGCTGGGCCACGTGGGCTTGTCACGGCTCCACTTCCTGGGTGGCCCTGGGCAGCGGTGGCGAACCTTTCAGGGCTTCCGGCGATAGCTGCTGCGACCCGCGTGCCACAGGTTCGCTGCCACTGACCGAGGGCGGGTTATTCGCCTCCCTGCACCTCGGTTTCCTCATCTGTAGGGCGGAGAACGGTGCTGATGCTGCTTCCCACAGCGCTCAGGGGAGCCGCACTCGGGCCGCTGCCAGCAGACGTGGGTCACACAGCGGGCGTGCTGAGCTAGACCCTTTCCAGTGGGCGCCGGCCTTCGGGCTGTTGCGGCCGCGGGTTCCTGCCGCATTCAGCACGAGTGAGATGCGGTGGACAGAGAAGTGCGCAGCTGTCGCGGATCGGACCTCGGTCTGCCCTCCCTCCGTCCAGGAGGCTGCCGAGGCACGGAGGCCCCCTCGTCCCTCCCCTGCACACCCGGCACGGGGCCGCCCGGCCACTCACAGGTGCCTGTGCCCCACCCCAGGAGGAAGGGAGCCAGGCCCTGCCGGCTGCTTGGCGGCTCTAAGACTGCTGGTGAGGCCGCCCCGTGGCCAGCCAGCACCCTCTACACTGTGGCCCTGGGGGCAGGCCGCTCCCCACCAGGCACTCCACGCTGGCCTCGCCGGTCAGGCGCTACCACTTCGACCATCTCCCTGGGCCCACCTTCCACCAGCGCAGGAGGAGAAGCTGGATTTGGAATCTGATTGGTCCAGGGTTGCTAAGGCAAACAGCCCTTCTGGGGCAACAGCGGCAAAGCCCATCTACAGGGTCACCCAGTGAACTCCTTATTGCTGATGCACTGGGTGCAGTGTGGACAGGGTGTGTGCTTTCCATGATTAGGTGACTAAGGCTCAACAGTTCACCCAGCTAATATTTACTGATCATCTATGTACTGCATTAAAAACTAATATGCATGGTACTGGCAAAGAAACAGACCTGAGGACCAGTGGAACAGATTAGAAGATGCAGAAACAACTCCACAGACACCCAGCCACCTCATCTTTGACAAAGGAGCCAAACACCCTCACTGGAGGAAAGATAGCCTCTTTAATAAATGGTGCTAGAAAAATTGGGTTTCAACTTGCCAAAGATTAAAACTAGACCTATATCTGTCACCATACACTAAACTAAAATCAAAATGGATTAAAGATCTAAATATTAAAACAGAAACGCTGAACCAGATGGAACAGAGGTTAGGTAGAACTCTTGAAGACATTGGTGTAGCAAAAGATTTTTATGAACAAAACCTCAGTTGCCTGTGAACTAGCACAAACAATCAACAAGTGGGATCTCTTCTTACTAAAAAGCTTCTGCACAGCAAGAGAAACCACCAGCAGTGTGAGGAGACAACCCACAATGTGGGAAAAAATTTTCACCAATGGTCCCTCAGACAAAGGTCTACTATCTCAAATCTATAATGAACTTAAAAAAATCAGACCTCCCAAATTTAAAGACCTCCCAGTCCGAAAACGGGCATCTGAAATGAACAAACATTTCTCAAAGAAGTAGAAATAGCAAATAAATATATGAAAAAATGTTCAACATCACTGGTCATTCAAGAGATGCAAATGAAAACAACTCTCAGATTCCACCTCACTCCAGAAAGAATGGCTGCTATCATGAAATCAACCAATAACAAATGCTGGCAGGGGTGTAGGGAAAGAGGAACCCTGCTCCACTGCTGGTGTGAGTGCAGACTGGTGCAAGCACTGTGGAAATCAGTATGGAGATACCTCAAAGAACTAGGACTGGAAGTCCCATTTGACCCAGCTATTCCCCTGCTGGGTATCTTCCCCAAAGAATTAAAAGAATCATACCACAGTGATATACGTGTAGCCATGTTCATAGCAGCACAATTTGTAATAGCTAAAACTTGGAAACAGCCCAAATGCCCGTCAACTGGAGACTGGATAAAGAAAATGTGGGGTTTTTAAAAAATAAAATGGAGTACTACTCAGCCATAAAAAATGAGGAATTAGAGACATTTATAGCTAAATGGATGCACATTGAGGCGATACTGTTAAGTGAAATAAATAGGACACACATGTGTAAATACTGAATAGTTTCTCTAGTGTGAGAAACTGAAAGTGTAAATAAGGACTAAAAGGTATAATAGATAATGTGAAAATAGAAGAAAAGGGGCAGACTGGAAGTGGGAGGGGTAGGGGAAAGGAAAGAAGGGAATGGAATTCATATGAGAAAATGAAAAAATGGAAACAAAGTCTTTGTGAATAGGGAGGGATGGAGGGGTTGAAGGGAGGCCAGGGGAAGGGGGAAAAATAAGAACCAAGAGAGATTATGTAAAGGTGCAAATTTCCAATGATGAATGTCCTTATATTATATATCTAAAAGGTACCAATAAAGTAAAATTTTTAAAAAAACTAATATAATATGAGGTGTGACCAAAATATATGATGAATATTTTAATTTTCAAAAATTACTACAGCAAATGATACATTGCCAATAACTCTGTCACTTTGAACACACATCACTTTCCAAGCATTTCAGGAAGTCCTCCCCTGAGGGTCTTTTCATGGTTGCCTCAATGTCCTGAATTGATTCAAAATGTTTACAGCAGTCTCTGTCAAACAAAAACATCATGGTGCATCTTCATCCACCTTATTCACCAGATCTGGTGCTGTGTGACTTCTGGCTCTTCCCCCAAAGTCAAAATGACCAGGAAAGGGAAATGTTTTCAAGGCAGCCAGGACAGTGCAGCTGAAGACCTGCAGGAGAGAGGCCTCCAGAGCTGCTGCAGGAAGCGGCCAGGACGGTGGGATGGGTGTATGTGGGGTGCGGGGGACTGAGGCGATTCATGACATTGTCTTTCACTGCAATAGTGTTCTAAATTTCCACATTCAGCGTGCTTTTCTACTGCACCTTGCATGCTAACCGGGCTCGGTATGGCTACCGCTCTACGGCTTGAGAGCCAGAGGCTCCCAGGGAGAACCTGGGTGCAGCCCCAGACTACAGTGGCCCCCAACACGTGAGCCATTACTGCTAAAGTGATCACATGTGCTGCTTCTCACTGCTCTACCCTTGGAGACGTCCTGGTGGATGTTCCTCCACTGTGCTTACTCGATCTACTGGATGTTGCACATTAACTATGCAAGGTTACCGAGATTAAAAAGCCAGGGTTGTTTACAAGTCAGTGAGATCTCGGGTGGCCAGGACCACAGCCACAGGTCCCCGGCAGCACCCCCTCGAGGCCCCAGGGAGCGTGCCCGCCATGAGGCTCCCTTCCTCCAGATGGCAGGCGGGATGGGAGGGTCCGAAGTCTCTCACCCAGCCATCTAGCCGTGACTGACTCCCTTGAGGGCATCCCTGCCAGGCTCTAGAACTCACTCAAGTTCTCCAGGATGGGATGATCTTATTTCTCATGGAATTTGATCCTGATACTTTTTCTTCCACAGAAGTACAACTTGGGAATCCAGTGAGACCTCTAACACACATCACACTTACTTACACACACATAGCACTGATCTTCCAGTATTTTAGAAATATCCTTGTAGCAGGAGACACAGAAATCACTAGGCAGGGAGGAGTGAAGCAGTACAAAAACACACTTGCTGAGCACCTGCCTGTGCCAGGCACCATGCCAGGTGCTGGGGCAAAAAGCTAAGCACAGTAGGCTCCTCGTTCTCACGTTCCAAGCCAGAGCCGTGTCACAGCCACCCGTGATTGCCCTTGCACACGCGTGCATTCATCCCCACGCACTACCCAAGCATGCACTGAGTACCAGCCCTGTGCCAGGCCTGGGATGCAGAACTGAAGGAAATAAACACGGCCCTGCCTCCCGGGCTTGCAGGCTCGCCGGGAAGAGATGGGAAGAAATGAACACGCGGCTGTGATAGGGTGCTGCAGAAAATGACAGAGCAGGGAGCGGCGGGGTCGGTGCCGGGCCTGTGGTGCACATGGGAAGGGCAAACCAAGAAGAGTCACTCTGGCAGGAGGGGTTTGAAACAGACCCTGAGGCACTATGGCAGGGCCACAAGGCCTGGGACGGGATTTCGAGAGAAGGCACTGAGATGGGAAGTGTTCCACGCACTGAGGGAGTGGCAGGGCCATGGAGGGAGGGATGCAAAGAGAGGAGTCAGCCTGGGTTGTGTGGGGCCTGGTTGGCCGTGGTGAAGTCCTTGAAGGTGGTATAAGAGTTAATGGGAGCCGGACAGGGGTGCCTATAACCCCAGCACTCTGGGAGACTGAGGCAGGAGGGTCTTGAGTTCAAGACCAGCCTGAGAAAGTTAGCAAATTAACAAGAACTTGTCTCAAAATAAAAACAAACAAACAAAAATATGGGCTAGGGATGTAGCTCAGTATGAAGGCCCTGGGTTCGATCCCTGGTACAAAAAGAAGAGTTACTGGGGTCAGGCAAGGTGGCATTTGCCCATAATCTCACCCACTTGGGATGTTGAGACAGGAGGATCGTAAGGTCAGGCAACCCGGGCAACTTACTAGGACCCTGTCTCAAACAAAATTTAACACCGGATAGGGGAGAGGTTCACCCTGGTGGACGGGAGCCTTAGGCAGGTGTGGTGGGGAGTGGCAGGGCACTGGCTGACATCCGGAGAGCCACCCCTTAGCTGCTGAGTGGGTATCAGGAGGGTGGTGGCCACAGGGACCAAGTGACCCGGTGAATGGCTTCTGTGGAGCAGGTGGCTATGGGGCCAGGAGCTGCGGTCCCCCCACGGCCCGGCCGCATGCAGCAGCTCCCCTGGCTCAGGCAGAAAGGCTTCTCCCTGGCTGGGCCTCGCCAGACTCGGCCCTCACCTTCCAGCTTGGGCGTGGTGAGCCTGTCCCTCCTCAGGAGTCCCCAGCCCACCAGCTCCCTGGGGAGGCTCCGCCCACTCAGGAGAGGCCTCAGAGGAGCGGCCAGCCTCACCGGCCTGCCACCTTTCCCACCCGGCCGGGAGGGCCTCAGACCCTCCTCCTCTGCCCCTGGCCTGACCAGCGACCTTTTCTCTTCACTTCTGGTCTTCAGGGTCGGAGCAGCCACAGTGCCTTCCCAGGGCCACCAGTCCCTGGCTCTGCCCCTTGCTGCCTGCCCGTTCTCTCTCGCTCTTTTTCATAACATCATCATGAGCTTGTGGTTTTTAATCACATCGGATGGGGTTTAATCTATTGTGGTTATTCCTAAGGGAGCTTAAATGGTCCCACTGTTCAGCAGGAGCCTCTTGGTGACAGAGCGCGCAGGTGTGGCCCCCTTGGTTGTGATGTGCTCACCGCAGCTGGTCCATTCCCTGCCTCTCACCTGGGGACAGCCATTTCTCTGGGGACAATGCATCCCCTCCAGGGAAAGTGTCTCTGCCACCTCAGCACGGGTTGCTCACTGTTTCCATTGTTCCTAGGACTCTTCAGGAGTAGACAACTATTTTCTAGTATAATTAAATATGATTTCCTATCAATGCTTCCAATTTAAATTATGAGATTTTTACTCCTTTGCCCCATATTGATAGTCCTAGTCCTCAATAGTTCTAGAAGTGATAGAATTACTAATTTGCTTCATTTCCACCAAGTGTACACAACAATCTTGAGAATTCTAGTGACAACAACTGTGCTACCAAGAGCATAATCACTGAAAATAGCTCAGGATCTCTCGAAGTTGCTTCCGTGCTGAGGGCATCTCACCCCCAAGGCCTGAAGCCACTGGCACTGCTCTCCCAGTTCTCAGGGACACGAGGCAGGAAGCTTAGGGGAATCCAGGCCCAAGGAGGAGATCCTTGGTACGAGGGGGTGACCTCAGTGGAGCCCAGGGTGGATGATTCTGTCAGACCCGAGTCCCCAGTGCCGTGACTTCTGAAGCACTCTGTGAATAAAAGACTGTTTTTTTTTTGGTACCAGGGAGCGAACTCGGGACCTTGAGTTTGTGAGGCAGGTGGCAGCACCACTGAGGTAAATCCTTGGCCCATGAATAAAAGACTTTTTAAACTGTAGCTTTTGGGAAATTTTTTAAAATTCTGTTTTCTAAAAAATAGGCTTTGGGTGTGAGTGTCACAGCAGGTGACATGCACCAAGCCAGCCAGGGGCTTTCTTGTCACCCCAACCAGGTCGGTGGCCCCCACAGTGTTCACTGGGGCAAGGAGCACACGTCCTGAGACGCTGGCTGATGACTCCTTGGGCTGCAGCAGCAGCTTTCCTAACTCTCAGTTCCCATTTCACAGAGGGAAAAACTGAGGCTCATGAAGAACTCAGCCTGGCCAGTTAGCGAGTCAAGAACTGAGGTTCAGACCAAGGCTTAGACCCCAAATCCCAGCAGTCTGTGCTCGGTCACCAGTCTGGGCTCCCCAACCTTGGCGTGGACACAGGGACAGAGGACTTGACAGGCAAAGTCAATAGGAGAAAAAGCCTAAACTTTTACTCTGTGCCCCAAATTATGATGCCACTCATCAACCAGATGTCACCGCTTGGTTATGGAGTGATCATAAAAAATAATAAAACTTTACCTTCGAATCTTCACTTTAAAAATGCCTCTGCACCAAACCTGCAAAGTCAATACCTGAAACATCAGCACATAAAAATGGAAAGCTCTCTGTAGTCTTAATTTTCCTATAAATCAAAAACTTCAAAATATAAAGTCCACCTTAGAACAGACAAGGGAAAGGAAGGACATGACCTCCCATTGCTTAAACGCTTCCCTTTCCTTTTTCGTTTATACATAATTTTGTCAAAAAGGAACAAAATTGACTGCTTTTGCTAAATTCATACCTCCTGCTCTGTCTTGAACACAGCCACCCATTCTAGGGTTTTGGAATCTAAGGGTTTTAGGTTCAGACCTGGGCTTTGCCCCTTCCCAGCATCCATGTTGTCATGGTGACCACTTCCAGAAGCGTATGAAGATGAAGGACCACCCTTCCAGCCACGCCTTGGGCCCAGGGCCTGGCACGGTGGCTGCTCCATGAAGGTGGCTGTTGGTCACTTTCACCCCTTGCCTTCCCTGAGGGGATGGAGTTAAGGTTGGAAACTGGAAATTGGGAAACACACAGCTGAAACAAATCTTAATCTTCATTCATAATTCATTTCTTTCTTAAATAATAAAAATCAACTCAGTTTCTATATTTGAACTATGTAAGGACTAAAATAATCAAAAGTTAAATGTTATTTTATTATTGCTAAATTAAATTTTTAAATAG